>NW_005871505.1:0-3622 GCF_000147115.1 Myotis lucifugus
AGTGGGAACCTCTGTCCGGGCCTCCTGTCTGGGGATTTCTGCTGAGATATCGGACCAAACTCACCGCTGCCTAACAGGGCCGAGGAAATGGCACCACATCCTCACCCATATGTCTGGCTGGAGATCCTCTCAGAATCCCGTTGTTTGATAAAGTGGTAGGGATTCTAGGTTTGCATTTGTTCTAATTTCCGGCTGTGAGTATCACTCACAGACCAGGAGGGGACTTTTTGACAGGGCTCTGGGCCAGGTGCCATTCAATCTCTCTCTCACACACACACATACACACACACACACACACACACACACGCACACATACACACACGATCCCGTGCCCACGCTGAAGCTCTTCACTACAGCGCCGAGGTAGTCCCGAGCGCCCCACGGGAATGTGCGACCCTCAAAACACCCACCGGCCCTCAGCCACAGCCGCGAGGGGACTGAGGGAATGCTGACTTACTGGCTCTCCGTGGGAGTTACTGATTTATCGGGCCTTGCGGAGACGTTAAAAATAGAGCATATTTTAAGAATGTCAGTCTGCCCTTTCATTGAGCCATGAGAATAATCACATTTGTGGAATCAAACTCATTTCCTCGTTACTTCCTGGCATAAATCTGTTAACAAGTACACCCGAAATTGCCTTTTTATAGGACTGGATTCAATGGGAAAATCAACCAAGAACTCCAATCGATCATTTTAATCTCACACATCACCCTCTCACTTCAATGACCGAGATGCACTGTAACTTAATGGATCGCAACCTTCACTTAGGCCCCCGATACTGGGAGGTGCTTTCTCCTGTATCTGCCAGGCCAGTGACAGGAACGGCAGCAAAGGCCTGCCTGCTCCCAGCCCTTTCCCGGCTGCTGCTCTGCTTGGATCTGAGGACAGACAGCAGGAAGCTTGGACAAGCTGCGGCTGGATGGGCACCGTGGGAGCGGCCGCGGTACCTCCCTGAACTTCCCGCTGTCAGCGCCTCCCTGGCTGCCAGGTGCCCAGGTAGCCGCTCTAACCACTGTGCAGCCTCTGGTTGGGGAAGTCTGCGTTTCTCCCAAGGTCTGATGGGAAAGGGAGACCTGAAACCACGTTCTGATGTTATTGGGCGAGTTGCTGGCACCCGCCCCCCACCAGGTGGCGCTGCCCGGGGCCGGCAGGGACTTCAGAATGGCTGTTTACTATCAGAAGGTGGATGTTTACAGAGAACGCAGACTCCCCAAGTGAGCAAGGACATGGAGCCCTTTCTGGTCTCACGATGAAAGAGAATCAGGAACAGGCTGCCCCAAACCCTCTCTGGTTGGCCTGCACGGGAAGGCATTTTTGATCTGAGGAGTCCCTCGTAATTTCTCTCTTTTTTTTTTTAATTAAATATATTTTATTGACTTTTTACAGAGAGGAAGGGTGAGGGACAGAGAGCTAGAAACATCGATGAGAGAGAAACATCGATCAGCTGCCTCCTGCACACCCCCCACTGGGGATGTGCCCGCAACCAAGGTACATGCCCTTGACCGGAATCGAACCTGGGACCCTTCAGTCCGCAGGCCGACGCCCTATCCACTGAGCCAAACCGGCCAGGGCATTTTCTCTCTTAATATAGAGGCCTCTTGGGGTGTGAGCGCCTTGGAGGCATGGTGTCCACCGGTCGGAAACCACCTGAAACGTCACTTCAGGAAAGTGGACCCCGTCCACCCGGTCCCTGACACGGGCTGCGTTTCTGTGAGCCTTCGGTGACGGTTACGGACTTCAGGGGAGACACGGGACTGCACAGTGCTCAGCTGTCGCACGTGGCTCAGTCACGTGTCTTCTAAATGGCCTTTAAGGTTTGCTTCTATCACATCTTGGCGCGTGTCA
The DNA here is from genome assembly GCF_000147115.1 of Myotis lucifugus. Lineage (NCBI taxonomy): Eukaryota > Metazoa > Chordata > Mammalia > Chiroptera > Vespertilionidae > Myotis > Myotis lucifugus. Next base: position 1,846 of record NW_005871505.1, read on the forward strand.
GTGAACAGTGAAAAGCGCACAAGGACTTGGGACACCTCATTCGTTTCCGGGAGGAGCGCCATGCGCGTGGCCTGGCCCGTGTGGAGGGGACAGCGGTGGCTGCGGCGAGCGCTGAGCCCCAAGAGGTGACTTGTCCACAGGACGGGGGGCCGCCACGTGCTGCGGAAGCCGCTGTGACTGCGGCTGAAAGGTAGTTCCAGTGTTCGATTTCCTCAAGGCACAAGGAGCAGGGTGACAGGGGACAGAGAAGTCCAGTCTCGATGGCCGGACTGTGGAGCGCCATCGTCTCCACAGCGAACCTGCCACCGACTGGCTGTGATGCAGGTGTGAAATCAACAGGTGACTCATCACCAGCATTTATTTATTTTTTTTAATTGAAAGAGGAGAGAGTGGACGGCAGAGATGGGAACATGCCAGAGCGCGGTGCCTATGATAAGGGCCACTTCGTGAGACTGGCTTTACTTTAGGTGCGTAGATGTGTGTGCCCCGGTCACGAAGCTGGACTGATCGTCGGGGTCACTGTCAAGAAGCGTTTGAGAGCCATGACTCCACCTCACTTTCCCGCCTTCCTATTCATTTTAACATCCCCTGTCGTCCCACCCCTGCATTTTCCTTGTCACCCGACACTCAAAGTGGCCCCTTTCACAGCCGGGCCCCTTCCCAGTGTAACTGACGCTCCCATCACCAGCTCCGAGCAGGACTGTGCTTTCACACGTCCACGTTCACGTTTAAGGTACAAAGACAACTGTCCTCCGTGTGTCCCCGCAGGACAGACGCAGCGGGAGCCCGAGGGAGGGGCGCTGGGGTTTCTCGCCCTCGGTGAGAAGGGCTGCCCTCTGCCCTGCGATCCCAGAGAGCGAGGAGGAAAAGCGGTGCCCGCCCACCACCCAGAGGCATCCTTTTGTCAGGGAGACCTAGCTGCTACGTAAGCTGTTCTTCCACCTCTTCTACCTCAGGCGACGCTCAGTGTGCCCGGTCACCGGTCACCGTGAAAAAGCAAAGAAAGAATCTGGGAAGAAGTGACGTGACTTCGACACACGCGTGAACCGCCGTCTCGCTGCCCTGGGACCAGGGCGCCATGGAGACCTCACAGCGGGCGGGGGCAGGACAGGAGGGAGGGAATGAACATGGAAGCCACCGCCTGAGGACAGGCCCCTCGCCCCCAACAAGAAACAAACCCGAAAAACGACACCCGGCCAGCGTCTCCCTCCCTGAACCTGGGCCACAGCAAAGAAACAGGCCGCGCGGGCACATATTTGCTCCTGAACGTCCCCACGGGCCGCCGTCCTCACGGCTCTCACGCCCGCCCACGTGTCCTCACCCAGCCAGCCCCCAGCCCCTGGGCCATGTGACACTGCCACCCAGGCAAGGTCAGACCAAGGTCAGACTCACAGGAAGGGTCACTGTCCCACGCCGGCCACTGTACACAGTGACCCCCCACCCCACCCCCCCAGCCACGCGGGGGGAATGACACGGACCCCACCCCCACGCCCACCTTCCAGGGCGAAGATACTCTCTTCCAGCGCCTCCACGATGGTGACCAGGGCCAGGCTCGTCCCGACACGTTGAAGAAGTGCTTCTCGGTGGGCGCGGCTGGCGATGGACTTGATCTCCTCCACGAACTTCTCGGTGCTCGAGTTCCCGCGGTTGTAGCTGCCGAGATCTGAAGCAACGGAAATGGCGGGAAGATGGCTTAGACTCTGTGCACGAACAGGGGCTCGGGCGCTTTGCGGGTGACAAGAGAGTGTGCCTGATCCCGCGCCTAACGTGGGTTTGT
>NW_005871505.1:3722-7369 GCF_000147115.1 Myotis lucifugus
CGGGGCGGGGGATGTGAAGGGCAGTCTGCGTGTCGTGGACGGCTCCTGTGCTGTATCCCCGTGGACCTGTTTATTAACCGCCGTCTCTAAAGACATGACGGCTCAAAAGTAACGCTACACTTCCTGACGGTCTCTGATGTGATGCTGGCCGGTGAGACCGCCGTCTGCTGGCAAAGCGAGAAGCCAGTGGTTGCTTGACCTTGAATTCTTGGTTCTTCCTGAAAACCCTACAGGGGGCAGGCTAATCCACCTGCATTTTATTCATTCTTTTCTTTATTAAATAGGTTTTATTAATTTTTTACAGAGAGGAAAGGAGAGGGATAGAGAGTTAGAAACACCCATGAGAGAGAAACATCCATCAGCTGCCTCCTGCACGCCCTCTCCTGGGGATCAAGCCTGCAATCAAGTTACATGCCCTGATCAGAATCAAACCCAGGACCCTTCAGTCCGTGGGCCCATGCTCTACCCACTGAGCCAAAGTGGCCGGGGCTGCATGTACATTTTTAAAAAATATATTTTATTGATTTTTTATAGAAAGAAAGGGAGAGGGATAGAGAGTTAGAAACATCGATGAGAGAGAAACATCGATCAGCTGCCTCCTGCACATCTCCTACTGGGGATGTGCCCGCAACCAAGATACATGCCCTTGACCGGAATCGAACCCAGGACCCTCAGTCCGCAGGCCGACGCTCTACCCACTGAGCCAAAGCGGCCGGGGCTGCATGTACATTTTAAACAGCGATTGGACTAGGAGCGCTCTCGCTTGGAAGTCTGGGAAATAAACAATTACGACTTCCTGTTTGAAACCAAAGGCCCAGACAGGGACATTCCTTTTCACAGAGGAGGGGGTGGGGCTGCTGTTTTCGTGAGCTGTAATTATTTACATGTTCTAGAAGGTTCTCTTGAACATTTGGTTTACTTTTAAGAGAAAGGTTTATGGGGATATCGTTTATATGCAGTAAAAGCCACTCTTTTTAGGCAGACAATTGAGTTTTGACAAACCTATGCCCTGTGTCACCACTGTGTGGAGACAGGGAATGTTCCTGTCGCCCCAGGCTCCCTCTGGCTTCCTTGCAGCCCACCTCCCTCCCCAGCCCCTCAGGGACCCGGTCTGCGTTCTGCCCTGACAGCCTGCTTTTCCAGGACGTCAGAGGCAAGGCATCAGCGGCATGCGGCCGTGCATCTGGCTTCTGTCACTGTGCCTGGTGCTCTGACAGCCATGCCGCTGCCGCTGCCGCTGTGTGGGAAGCTCAGTCCCTCTTGCCGCGGATCCCTCCCACCGCGTAGGGGCACCCGATGCATTTGTGGGGGACGTCTGGGCTGCTCCCAGTTTCGAGTGATTAAGAGTGAAGCTGCTAGAAACAGTCCTGCAGAGAGGTCTCTGCGTGGACATGTTTTCCTTTCTCCCGAGTGCAGATGTGAAAGTGACAGCGCTGGGTTCCACAGCAAGTCTGTGTTTAGTGCCATAAGAGACCGCTAGCCTGGCCGGCGTGGCTCAGTCCTATGAACCAGGAGGTCAGGGTTCAATTCCTGGTCGGGGCCCAGGCCCGGATTGCAGGCTCGATCCCCAGTGTGGGGCGTGCGGGAGGCGGCCGATCCATGATTCTCTCCCATCATTGATGTTTCCATCTCTCTCTCCCTCTCCCTTCCTCTCTGAAAACAATATAAACATATATATTTTTAAAAGAAGCTGAAGCGCTTAGGGTTAAGTAATTGACCACTGTCATAGGCAGAATTTGAACGCAGGCCTTTCCGACTCAAATACAGTGTCCTCTGCCCTTCCCCACCCCACCCTCCTACTCATCGCTTTGGGGAAGTGCCTGGAGTCCCCTGCTGTTCAGATTGTGACGCGGCTGGTGGGCTTCGTGCCTCTAGGCCGGGGTCTCTGTGCCTCTGCACAAGGTGTGGGGGGTGGGGGTGGGGGTGGGGGACTGCGGTGCCCCGTGGGAAGCTGTGACATGAGTGGAGACGGATGGGAAACTGGGGCCTGGGAAGGAAGCCAGGGACAGCGGGTCATATGATGAGTCGGGGGTGAGGGGGCCGCAGAGTCTGGAGACTCGGAGACCAGGCCACGCCGCCCACAGCCATGGGCCTGCTGCCCTGGGCTCCCCGACTCACAGCGCGGGGAAAGGAAAGCTACCCTCCCCTTGGGGAGCCTGAGGACAGAGAAGGCAGGTGGACACAGATAGAAAACGCCACTGTACGTGACAGCGTGCGGGAAAGGGCCCCTTAAATGACTGTCTGTGTTTGCAAAGCCTGTGTCCTGATGTCCCTCCCCCGGGGCGGCGCCATGAGAAGGAAGCCGGCTGACTGCCGGAGCTGCAGGAGGGGTCAGTGCTCAGGCTCTGGCTGCACGTGGGAGGCAGTGCTGTGTGTGAACCGCGGTGTCTCTGCATGAGCCCAGGTGTGTCACAGGCGTACGGGCTTTCCAGGCAGCACCCATCATCACAGCCGCCGGAGGTGCCCTCGGAACCGAGGGAATGTCTCCTGCTCCGGTCCCTTCACCTCCTGTCCGGCTTGCATGCGTTTACAGGGAACATTTTCATAGCCGCTGTGGCACCACTTGGCTCGCGCAGTGGGGGTGTGAGCGGCCCGGGCTCTGCACCCAGGGCACAGGCCTCGACGTGCATCTCCGCCTCCCCACCCTCCATCACGCCGAGGGGTGGCGCGCGGAGGAGCCCCCCAGCTACGGGCCCGAGAGAGTCCCATCACCGCAGGGCCCGGTACCCACCGCGATGGAGAACCGCTGGATGCCGTCGCCCTCGCAGTCCTGGATGACCTGGGGCAGCCGGTGGTTGTCGTGGGACTCCCCGTCCGTCACGATCACCATGACTTTCTTGACGCCCCTGCGGGCGCCCCGGGCCTCCATGAAAGCCTCCTTCCTGAAAGGGTCCAGAGGAGAGAAGCTGGTGAACCGCCATCCGGCGGGGGGAGCCCCGGACAGGGCCCTGGACAGGGCCCCAGGGAGCCGCTCTCCCTCCCCGGTCACCGTGAGGCCAGGCTATGCCAGCGGGGAGGCATGTGGCCAGGACTCGCACGGGCTTAGGTTTATCCGGTAGCGGAGCAGCCGTCCTGCTGACACACATCCCGGCACAGAGGCCGCAGCCTTTCCTTCTGGGGGCACTCAGAGGGGCAGGTGTGACGGAGCGGTCACCGCACTTAGGCCAGATCTGAACGCCCTCCCGCCACTCCCTGCTCCACAGGCTCCCTTCTCTGCCCCACAAGCCTCTTCCTTCTGCACTGGCCACAGCTCTTGCTTTAGCTGCCGCCTCCCGCCACCCCCCCCCCAAAAAACCCCCACCCTGACCTGCAGAACAGCCTGCAGGTGCGCTGAGTGGGAGGGGCGATGGGCAAGAGCCCATTTGTGGGCTGTGCGTGCCTGAGGGGCCTGGGGGCTGGAGGATGGAATGAGATGCAAGAATAAAGACCGCAGATGGCTTTGGTCGGAGTAGGGACGACAGGGTGAGGGCCCAGGAGGCCTGGGGTCGCCATGAAAGAGCTGGGAACCAGGTTTAGGACACAGGCTGCTGGGGGTGGGGTGGGAAAAGGGGGCACGAGAGAAGGGAAAAGGCTGTAGCCGAGTGGCCAAGACAGGGACTGGGGTTTAATCCACCAGCATCTCTGGAGTGAGCTGAGGAGAGGAGAAA
>NW_005871505.1:7850-10202 GCF_000147115.1 Myotis lucifugus
CTCCGTTTCCCGCAGGCCAGGCTCGCAGCAGCCGCGCAGGAGGGGTGCTCTCTGTGCAGGGAGAGCGGGCCTCGGGGATGTGCACTGAGGGGTCTGATCTGTGATCGTTTTTCCTGGAAAAGGGCTTGTAGCAAGCTCGACAAGCTACCACCTTCCACCTTCATCCTGCTCAGTGCACACAGGGCGTTCTGCTGCACTGAAATTTTTACATTTAAATTTTTCTTAAAATTTTCAATAGAAAACAAATTAAAAAATACTGGCCATCGGGGACCTGTGTGTCTGCCGTCTACACTAGGCAGTAGGTTCCCTGACTTCTCTTCATGCACAAGCAAAGGTGAAAACAGACGCGAGAGGCTGGTATGTAAGCGAAGTTCATGTATGTCTCATGGAGTCCAGTCCTTACAGTCCTGTGCCTCGTGAGGGGGGGGTCACCTGCACTCCCCAACTGTCCAGAAGACAGACAGCAGCCGAGGGTGGTGGGCAGACCTTCCGTGAAGCACATGTGGCGGCCCTGAGACCAGCACTGGCTCCAGGTGACGGAGGAGTGGCCACTGGCTGACGCCTGAGTGCACCCTTCTCTCAAGTACCTTCAGCAAATCGCCCTGGGCCCCTAAAGACTCGCCCTAAGTTCTTTAAATTAAACCCCGGCCCCCTTGCACGCCTGTAAACATGGAAACATCCCAGGGGAGCCCTCTCCTTGGGATAGGAGGGTCCGGGCCGTATGATTGAACGTGTGAACTTACTGCAAAGGAAGGGAACTTGGGGCAGGGATAGGGGGACACACACGCATTTTGAACTGGGGGACACGGGACATGGAAGCCAAGGATTCTTAAGAAACCAAAAGTAGTGTTTGAGACTGGCGCTGCCTGAAAGCAGTAAGCAGCGATTAAAAATATACTCAACCGCGAAAAACGGGTGGACAAGAGGACTGCTGAGCCCTGTCACAGGGGCTCATTTATACACAGAACTCAATGACCTCTGTGCCTACCGCACGGGCGGCAGCCACGGAGGGCGTGGTACCCGAGTGGGACTGTGCAGGGCGAGGGGGTGAGGGGCCGGAACCGCGCTCCAGCGAGTTTTCAAAGCTGCGTATTCATGCTGCAGCGGTCGCCTCGGGGTGCACAGCCAGGCCCCGGGGCTAGGAGCGGTCGGGGAGCGCTGCGGCTGACCGCTGTGGCTGACCGTGGGCGGCCACACTTGGCCGAGACCCAGGGAGGCCTCAGTGCGCCCAGCCGCGCTCCGTGCTGGTGACCCCGTGGGCAGGGACCTGCACAGTGGCCCCCCTGCGTGGGGTTAGTTTCTCTTGGGCCCACATAACGGCAACCACATGCTTTCCTAATGCTGACGAGGCTAAAGCCACACGTGGAATTAACATTTCTGACTATCCAGCCCCTTCTGTGGAGTTTGTGAAGCCCCGATCTCGGCAGGCAGGCGAGGGGCACGGGCAGCGGCTCTTCAGGGTCAGGGGGTCCCGGGGCAGAAGCCACGGCCGAAGGCTCTTAACACCAGACAAACGCCTGTCAGATTTGGGAACTGTCCAGTGTCTGCTCCGTGTTTGCGCAGAAGCTTACGAGTTCTCACGGTGACACGCGGAGGAGCAGGGGGAGGGAGAGCTGGAGGAGATGGGGAATCCAGAAAGAGCAGGTCTGCGCTGCAGAAAGGGCGGGCCGGCGGGCTCTTGTAGAAGGAGGTCCAGCCAGAGTCGGCAGGAGGGAGGCAGGGGTGGAAATCGGAGGGGATTTGGAGAAAGTAAGAAAGAAGGAAGAGCCAGCATCACACCCACTTCTTGCAATGTGTGCACAGAGCATGGTTTCAAGTAAGGCAATACCGGACGTGGCCTCTTAAACTCCTGTTTGAGAGCTCCCATACCCCCAGTCGGTGCTGGGAAATGACAGGCATACGAGAGTGTATGCCATACTAGAAGTGCACGGACCATGTTTTTTAGATTGAGAATTCTAGAAGCTGGGAACAAAGACTAGAGGGAAAGATAGTCCCTCCTGTTATGCCTTAGTGCCCAAGAGCACGATGCCGTAGACCAGTGGTCGGCAAACTGCCATAGACTACAGGGTTTTTGATCGATTTTCCATTAATTTAACCCTTGGAATAAACGGAAAGAGAAGAAGAGAGACTGTATTATAGAAAAACCTGATTCTGGAACTGCGAGCTCACTGGCCGCATCCAGCTTTAAACAAGATGGCTTTCAGTACCGCCAAGGTGAGTGCTCGCTGCGCGCTGCGAATGGCCAGGCCGGAGACGCTGGCTGTGGTGGGTTTGGCGGCCGCGTACCTGGCTGTGTCGATCCCGAGGGCGGTCATGGTCTTGGCGGCCGCCTTCTCTGGACGATTTTGTTGG
>NW_005871505.1:11787-13433 GCF_000147115.1 Myotis lucifugus
GGCAGGGGATGGACTCGAGGCCGGGCAGGGGATGCGCAGAGGCCGGGCTGCCTTCTTCGAGAGGTAGCCGCCCAGTGTGCCCACTGGTAGAGTCGCCCATGGCGCTTGCCGAGAGCCAGTCCTACCTCCAAGTGGCCCAGAGGGTGAGCACCGCCTCTCCGGCGCCCCCAGCTGACACCACGGTCCTCAGAAACCTGTAGGCTCCTACATCGCTAGTCTGATTTATAGTTATAATTCCATAGTACGTCTTTCTGGAAACCAAAAGCGGACGCTGGCATTTGCAGAAGCAAATGAGAGACTCTCCAATTTGAAAGAACCGTATTGTCCCTGGGCTGCTTCGCGAAGTGTGCCGGGCGTCACGGAGCGATTGTGCTGCCTCGCCTAGAGAAGAGTCCCCTCCTGTATTGTTACTGTTTCTTAAAAAATGCTCTGTCCTAACTTATTTAAATCAGGGTGACGGAATTACCTCCGCATTTTCTAAATAAGGAAACTGGGTTTAAAAAACTCACTCCCACTTTGAGAGAGCAGGAAGGGTGGGATAGAGATGACCGGACGTCCCTTTGTACAGCCGACCAAGGACACACACAAATGAAGTGATGAGTACACACCCATCCCTCCACTGCAGGCTCTCTTCTTGACTTAGAATGAAATGCCACCCACTATTCTCTACAGAGAATTAAATTCTCTTCCCAATGACACAGCTATTCATGGGTGATCCAGGGGGCCATGGAGTTATTATTAAGGGAAGTCTTGTAGGTTTGACATTGTCCTTGTCAATATTCAGTATAAATAAACGTGCAATGATTTTGTTATTTGGACAATCACTATGCCCGGTCCTGGGCACCCAGGGAAATAAACGCTGCAGGGAAGTTAGTTGCTCGCCCATTCGGCACATCTCGCAGAGCCGGCCTTGTTTTTACTTCCCTTTGCTTTCATTTGATTAGGCAGGAGGTTAAAGAAACTGGAAAGCTGTCAACTCTTCTCTTTATTCTTGGACGTGTTACTCCCTGGATGAATCTAACGCCCAAGTTTCTCATTTCTTCGACGTCCTCAGCTCAGCAATCTTTTCCTCTTGCTCACCTCCAAGGTCGTATCAATGACCTTGTCATCGGGAAACACCGCTGCGCCTCAGCTTCCAGTTCTTCTCCCTGACCCCTAACTTCCGCTTATTTACTTAGCGTGTCTGATTCACTCCTTGACTTCCAATTCACAGATCCTACCTTTATTTTTCTTTCTCCACCTACCCCAGATTCCGTGGTCTGTCAGCATAATCATTTACTCACAAACATTCTACTCCTTTAGCCTCTTTTTCCTCCATTAACTCACCTGGCTAACTTCCAACTAAACATCTCCTTTGCCGGGTTTGCTCCTGTGACCCTCAATGTGGCCCAACAAGAATCCGCCACCTGTGGACCGGTCTCTCTTCAAAGTCCGGACCGGCACCTTGAGCCTGGCCCCGCCCAACAGTCCCGCTACTTCTTACCAGTGAGCGCACCTCACTCACATGGACTGAGTTCAGTCAGACTCTAGCCGTGAGCCGTGAACTCCTCCGGAAGAGAGACACAAGTGAGGAGTTCCTGGGAGAAGAGGTGGACGTCACGCCACTAACCAGGGCTGCATATGCCCTGATAATTTTACAGTCAGGA
>NW_005871505.1:15577-17522 GCF_000147115.1 Myotis lucifugus
TTCCGACCGGGTTCTCCGCCTTCAGTGTGAAAACGAACTTGGCAAACACCTGCTATTCTCATTTAAGGGAATCTTCTCTGGGGAGGGACACAGTCAGCACCTCAAACAACAGAGTTTGCAAAACGCTGCCTGGCCACAGTGAGAGCCCCCCTCAGAAAGAGTCATTCATTGTCCTTCTCATCCACGGCCATGCCCTGCGGGACCCAAAGGGAAGATTGCACCTCGTTTCTGAGTTGCAAGGTCCGGGGCATCGGGAACACAGTTTCAGTGTTTGCTTTAATGCTGCCCGGGCACGTAGCATAATCTAAATAATAAAGAGCTAATATGCAAATGGTCGTGACGCCCTCACACGTAACGACCAATCAGCAGGAGGCTGGGTGTGCAGCAGGCGCAGGTGGGCGGGGACTTGTGTGAGGCTCGCGTCCCCACCCCCGGCGCTGGGCCCAGGGAGGCCTACCTCTTTGGGGAGATGGATTGTGGGGCTCCCGCACAGGGCACAGGCCAGGCTGGGGGACCCCCTCCCCGAGTGCACGAATTTTGTGCACCGGGCTACTAGTATGTCATAAAAGGCTTCAGGAGCGTCTGCTGAATTAACGTGAATGAGGGATGTCAGTGGCCCATTTTGGGGGCAGAGATGCAGGAGGAGGGTGGTGACAGCAGGGACTGGGGAGGGGGACCCATGGGAGTCAGCGGGGAATGCTCTCCTGTCTTCCTCTCCAGGGATGGGCAGGCACACAGTGACAGGGGGTGTAAGGAAGATGGTGCTCAGACTGCCCTGTGGCAGGAATGGCACCTGAACTGCATCTAAGGAGTCCCCCAGCGCCCGGGCCTGGGCGGGAGGAGGGCTGAGGCAGAGCCCCGTGGGCACCGGGCTGTGCGCTCGGAGAACGGGCAGGAGGCCGCGGGAAGACAGGCGGGCACAGGTAGGCAGCGGGATGGTGGTGACAAGTGCCCTCGGGCCCCCTGGAGAGAGCGGACACTGTTCAGCAGGCAGCCACAGTGGGTCTGTATCCAGGGCAAGGCCGGGATGCGGACTTTACCTTGGACAGTAACTCAGGGGAGTGGCCATGGGTGGGGAGAATGGAGGCCAGGAGGCCGGGAGGGAGATGACGCACCTGTCGGCACCGCTTTTGGGGAGGACCGTGATGGACAGGGATGCGGCCCAGGGCAGGGCCAGGCCTCTCGGACTCCAACGATGACCCAGGCCTCGTACTGGAGGCTTCTGGGAAGCGGCCATAACGTGCGCAGTGAAAGACAGATGAGTGACAGCCTAAAGCAGAATGAACCTCTCTCCCTGCTTCGCCGCGTCTCATGCCACCTCGTGGTGGGAGCGGCCACACACTGTCCCATCGGTCGTTTCCCTCTTACATCGGCCTCCGGGGTCACTGGCCTTGTTTAGGGCAACGCGCCCGGCTGGCACACGCGTGTCACTCCCGTTATTATGGAAAGCCATGTCACGTGTAGGTGTTGGGGATCCATGACGCCGCCGCCGCCATGTCTCTCACGGCAGAGGCTCGGCGCCTGGGGTTCGAGTTTGGAGGAAGTTTTGCGAAAGGCAGTTTGATGGCCTCGCTCTGTCTTGGGTTAAAACTGGTTTACAAATCCCCTTGACTCTGTTTGTAAAGTTTTACTGGGACCACACAGACAGGGGAGAACTCTGAGTGACTGCAGCTGCCCCCTTCTCCGTGGGGGTTGCGCCCTGACCCCCCGTGGACGCTGACCAGCGGTGTCCCGGAGAGTCCTGAACCCTGTGTACACTTGGCTGCCCCTTTATACACACGCCGCTGGAGAGTTTAATGCATCAGGCACAGTGGGAGATGAACAATCACTAACACAGCAGAACGATTAAAACAACTGACCGTCAGAAGAGCTGCGTGAACGCGGCCTCTCTCTCTGATCCCTTCGTGCGAGACGCTGGACAAAGGGTGACTCACGGCCCGGGGCG
>NW_005871505.1:19416-22174 GCF_000147115.1 Myotis lucifugus
ACGGACGGTGCTAACAGGTGTTTCCCCGTCCTGTGAGGTCTGCGGGCTCTGCCCCCGCCTGCATCCTTTCCCGGTGCCCGTGTTTCCCGCCAGCAGCAGAGGAATTGGCCACCACCTGCCGTCCTCCCTGCAGGGCCTGTGGACAGGGGCCTATAGACAGGGTCCCCTCCGTCCTCCCTGCAGGGGCCTGTGGACAGGGGCCTATAGACAGGGTCCCCCCTCCATCCACCCTGCAGGGGCCTGTGGACAGGACCTGGCAGGACTCCTTGCTGATCCCGGGCAACATGAATTCTTTACACCGATGACCCGGCCCCAGCGTGGCTCCTCTGCTCCGACACAGGAGGCAGCCGCAGTCCCATGCGCCCCAACTCCCGACACACATCCAAGCTCACGGCACCTCCCAGCGAACTTCCCACAGGCTCCTTGTGCAGGGAAACCCTCTTCCCAAAGCCTGTCACTCCCTTCAAGCCTTCCCACCCCTGACATGAGCGAGGCCTTCCCACCCCTGACATGAGCGAGGCCTTCCCACCCCTGACATGAGCGAGGCCTTCCCACCCCTGACATGAGTGAGAATCCAGGAGGCCTCACCCAGCTCTCCCCTCCCCTCTGGACCCCGCACAGCTCTGTCGGACATGGAGGTGGGAAGGTAGAGGGGAGGAGAAATTCCAGAAGCTACTGCCCATCTCAGGGCAGGATTGGGTGCTTCAATTGAAAACCACACACACACACACACCTGCCTGCAAACACAATCTATAATAATAAAAGAGTAATATGCTAACTAGACCAGAGATCCTTCCAGATGACCTTCCGGATGAAGCTGGGGCTGAGAGGGAAGCCTGGGTCCCGGGTGCCAGAGGGTAGCCGGTGCCAGCAGCCGGGGGAAGGAAGGCCCACTCTTGCACGGATTTCGTGCACCGGGCCTCTAGTGTAATAATACTGCACTAGCCCAGTGTTTCTCCCACGTTAGCCGGTGTGAGAACTATGTGGATTCTTTGCTTAAAATGCAGGCCCCACGCTCACCCTCCGAGCTCCCAGTGCTGGAGGTCGGGGGACGGTCCCAGCACCCCGGGGTTCTGAAGGAGAGCCGTGAGCCACGGTGGGAGAAACACGGCATCACACAGGAGCATCCCATTCTCCATGATCATCCCAGGCCCCCAGCATGGCTGCAGGGGAACCCCTCGGGGAGGGGAAAACGGAATTAATGCCGCGAGAGCAGCTGAGCTCCCAGGAGGCACAGACCCAGCGATCCTCCCAGCGCCCTGCTCTTTTGGGCGAACTGGGGGTGCGAGTGGCACCTGGGGTCTCCCTCTCTGTGGAAAGGGGTTGGGAGCCCGGGACTGGGACTTGACTGTCTGCCTGGGGGTCAGCCCAGCCCTGGCCTCGCGGGTGGCCCTGGCCCTGGGCTCCGGATCCCTCTGAATGAAGGCGTTGTTCCTGCCAGGAAAGGCGGGACCGGAGCCCACCCCGGCGGCTGGGATTCCTCCGTGGGAGGGAGAATGGCTGCTCTGTGCGTCTCCTGCAGACATGCAGCGCTCCGTGCGGCCCTGACCGCTAGGAACAGGAGACCGCGCAGGGCCGAGCACGGAGGCGGGGGTGATGGGTGATGTGTCCCTCTGCACGGCCAGCGCCGGCCCCGCACGCAGAAGAGGGGCCCACAGCTCTGAGTCCTGTGGACTCTCCCCCTGAAGTGGGGCAGCAACCACAGAGGGGGCTGCGCTGCACTGGCTTCTGCACAGAGCTGCCCACAATCCATGTTTTACAGCAAAACAGATAAAGGGACTTAAACGTAAAATCAAATGTTCCAATGACCAAAAATATTAGAAATCTACAAATGTCTCAAGACTATGATCAGATTTGGGAAGAAAGGCCTGGCTAGGAAGGTAAACGGGTGGGTGAAGCAGGGGAGGGAGGAGGGGTGTGGGGAGGGGAGAGAGGGGAGAGCGGGGGTCCAGCCACTGATCTCAGGACGACCATGCAGGGAGGGAGCTCGGGGCTCCCAGTGTGGGCAGCCACTGGCCCAGGGAGGGTGAGGACCCGGAAGGAACGGAGTGGAGACCCGAAGTCCAGCGTTCCAGGCGGCAGGGGTGCTGCGCGCCTCGGCAGAAGCGGGGCCTCGGGAAGGAGGGCGCTGGGCTGCTGTCGGGCTGATGGTCCGTGGTCAGCAAGCCGAACCCGCACCAGGCAGCAGCCTCTCGCGGCCCCTCCATGGCCCCAGAGTCCTGGCTACACAAGCGCTAATGTTTCTTCTCTACGGTCACGGCTCCGGGACAGCCACTGACCCAGCAGGGACAGGCCCAGGGAAGCGAGTCCTCGGGACCCGAAATAAGGCCTGTGCGGACCAGGGGGAGGAGCAGCTCACAGATCCGAAGAGGCTCAGAGCAGCCTGCCACCCCCACGAACAGGCTCACCAGCCTCGCCAACCCCGGGCGGCTGATGGGGAAGCTCAACGCAGAGCAGAAACCTGCATCTAGTGCAGCGGTTCTCGACCTTGGCTGCACATTAGAATCACCTGGGAATCTTTTTAAAATCCTGATTTCTGGGCCTCATCCTCCAGAAATTCTGTTTCTTTGTTATGGAGGGGGGCCACAACATTAGTAACAAAGAAACAGAATTTCCAGAGGATGAGGCCCAGAAATCAGGATTTTAAAAAGATTCCCAGGTGATTCTAATGTGCAGCCAAGGTTGAGAACCACTGCTCTAGGTCTATATCAGTGCTGTTGCAAATGGTAAGAGTTCTTTTTTTTTTTTATAGCAGCAT
>NW_005871505.1:22647-31437 GCF_000147115.1 Myotis lucifugus
CGCTCCAGCAGGTTGTTGAGGAAGGCGGTGACGCTGTCCCATGTGGGTAGATGCTGTTGGAGCCGTCCAGCACGATGACGATGTCCAGCTGCGTGCCGCACTCTGCAAGACAGGCAGCGCATGCGCCTCGGGCAGGAGGGCTCCTGGCCCCGGGGGCGCCCAGGCCTCACTGATGTTTTACCGGGCGCACGCGAGACTTTCAGACCAAAAACAACAGTTAGAAAAGCAGAAGTGATGCCCATTGCATTCCTTAACCACGGGGTCGGAGGTCTAACCAGGCAAAGCTCCTCTCCCCCTAACCTTCTAACACCGCCTGGGCATGGCTGAGCCTGCCCCAGTGTGAGCTTTATAAAGGTGTCCCAAAATTCACGCAAGAAGTAATTTTGATAGAAAACACAGGTTTATAATTAAAAATTGTACATTTTTTATTGATTCATAAAGTACATGGTATAAGGTTATGTATGGAATGGCACATCGGGTAAATGGCCTCCACGGCTTTGCTGGCACATATGCAAAGCCGTGGTCTTCATTGGTCTTCATTGTCCCTGCTCCTGGGCCATAATTGGTACTTGGTAATGCTTGTCAAATTGAAGGGATCGAAATCAAAGGGCAACAGATATTAGAATCTGATTCAATAAACCAAGTAAAATTAGGCTTTTATTTTTTGTTGTTGTTGTTGTTAATGCTCACACAAAATTCAAATCTTGCGTGAATTTTGGGACACCCTTTAGGACAGCTCTCATTCTGGGCATGTTTCACATGAGGCCACCAGCCTCCAACAGGTTCACCCTTTTACATAAACCAACCTGACAGCTCCCGCCGGGGTGTTTAAACACCATTCTGTGGAGGGTTGTTTACACTAATATCAGTTCCCAAAATAGCTGTGAGGTTTGGCGATCTATGGGTAGAGCCAGCCTTTCCCTAACTTGGTCATGCTGGTAGCGGAGCAGACAGCTCAGGCTCTGAGGCCCGCTCCTGCGTGCACACTGTCCCGTTCAGCCCGGCTGTCAGACACGAGAGAGCAGGCGCCCGCCTGTACCTTGCACAGGGGCGATGGAGTTCACCACCTGGAACGAGGGGCTGACGTCAGAGCAGATGCCGGTCGTGTAGTGCAGGTGGCCGCATCGGTAGGCATAGAGGGGCCCGCACGCCTTGGGAACATGAAACGGTGAGAAAGCGTAAGGTTACACACTGTCACGTCGACGTGACTGGACCGCGGCAGACTTCCCAGGCCAGGGACTAGCTACAGTGATGGCGAACCTTCTGAGCTCGGCATGTCAGCATTTTGAAAAACCCTAACTTCACTCTGGTGCCAAGTCACATAGAGAAACTTTTTGATCTTTGCAACCATAGTAAAACAAAGACTTACATTTTTGATATTTATTTTATATATTTAAGTGCCATTTAACAAAGAAAAATCAACCCAAAAAATGAGTTCACGTGTCACCTCTGCCACACGTGTCAGAGGTTCGCCACCACCGGGCGAGCATCACGCCGGGCTCTCTTACCAGGAACCCCCCCTTCGGGTTGGTGACCAACGTGGCTCCGAAGGTCATGTTCTCCTTCACCTCCGTGACGTTGGGAATCGATGTGTTGACTGGAAACAGAACAGACGTTTGTCTCGTTAACACATTCTCTGTGCCGCGCGCTCATCACAGCACACGCTGCTCTTCGTCCAGCTGACCGGTCTCCCAGGAACCCAGGGAGCGCGCGAAGGCTCCGGACGTGGCTCCCGTCCCAGAAGCTGTGCTGGACCATCGTCCCCAATAGTCCTGCTGAACGGTGAAAGGACGCAGAGCGCGGAGGCCACGGACGTGGGACTGCCTCTCACAGAGTGTGGCTAATTCAAACAGGAAAATGTCGGCCTCCTGACACTGCGGACACGATGTAACTCTCACACTTTCTGACATGTTATGTCCGCATGTGACACGTGACTAATGATGAGACATGGCGTTTCTGGCAAGAAGAAGGACACAGGCGAGCAGACCAGGAGAGAAAACTCAAATACAAACTTTCTGACCATTCGTCTTAGCCTCCCGGGGACATCCTGAGGTTTCAGAGGAAACTACAGCAGGATTAGAGCCGGGTCGGGAAGTTTGGATTTAAAAAGAGGACACAAGGAAGGAACTACCTTTGGCATTGCAAGTAGGAAGGTTGGGTCCTAAAACGTGCCGACTGGCAAAAAAATTGGCAAGACAATGAAAGAAAAATACCACATGATCTCACTCATTTATGGATAATAAAGACCATTATAAACTGATGAACAAGAATAGATACAGAGGCAGAGCAGCATGGAACAGACTGTCAAACTACAGCGGAAGGCCAGGGAGGGTTGGGGGGCTGGAGGCGGGTAAAAGATCAACCGAAGGACTTGTATGCATGCATATAAGCATAACCAATGGACATAAGACACTGGGGGGTAGGGGAGGCCGGGGGAATGTCAAGAAGGGGAAAAAAAGGAGACATATATAATATTCTTTGTAATACTTTAAGCAATAAAATAAAATTTAAAAAAAATATTTAAAAATAATAAAATAAAAAAAATTGGCAAGAATTTCTACTTCTTCACCTTGAAAAACCAAAAAGATCGGACAGGAAACACCAAAGGGTCTCCCCTGCCCCAAGTGCACGGACGTCCTGGCAGGGTTGGCTCCCGTTTGTGCTGGAATCTTCCCTCCCTCAGGCCCGGCTATAAATGGACTGAGGGAGCCAGGGGAGCGGATGCCTGAATGGCCACGTCCTGTCGGCATCGGAACAAGGCCTCTGTGGAGAGCTCAGTCTGCCTCGCTCTGGAAGCACCTGGAAGTGGGCGTGATCTCCCTTGGACTCGAACGATCTGGGTTCGAGGTGTGACGCTGGGGTGGGCCAGGGTGAGCCTCCCTGGGACGGGGCTACAGCAGAAGCGCTCCTACTGTTCTCTTTTAAAAATGTTTATTGTAAGCATTTTCTTGCAATCGGTGACACTATTACACATGCCCCCCATCTCCCCCCTTTATCCACCTCCACCCCCCGTGCCTTCACCACACTGTCGTCCCTGTCCATGGGCCACGCATATATGTTCTTTGACTAATCCCTTCAGCTCCTTTCACCCAGTCCCCACCCCTCCCCACTGGACGCAGCTGGAGTCTCCAGCCAACACTGAAACTCCGCTCCCGGGGCCAGCGATGGAGGAGCCGCTCCTGTAGGAGTAACGTCTACACATCACAGCTGCCCCCTCTAGGACAAGGAGACACGGTGCAGAGACAGGCATCTGTGGGGAGAGGCGAGACCGAGAGCGGGCAGACCGGAGGGACCCATTCATGTCAGAAGACGGAGCAGTGGGTGAGTTTCCTGCCTTTGTGTTGGTTTGTTTTCCCCTCAGGGAAGGCCTAGTCAGTGGCTAAACCTCAAAGAGAACTCGTCTTTCCGTCTTGAAAAAGGACAGAAATTGGGGCAATGACCGCGCCTATGAAGCGGGGGGATCTCTTGGAGAGCAGAGCCATGAGGAGCGTTCTGACATGTACACATGTATTCCGTCCAAGTAGCTCAATGACTTGAGCTGTGTGCGTGCAGCCCGGCCTGGAACCTGAGTCCAGCCAAGGAAACCTTCTGCTGGGACTATTCAAGGGCATGGAACACCCCACACCTGTAGCTCCAAGGACAGCCCAGGACACAAGCCCAAGCACAGGAAGAAGCAGAAAAGGGTGACCTGGCCGCAAGAGAAAGAGAATCAATGGGGAAAAAGTTGAGATATTCCAGATGCTGGAATGGTCAGAAACGGGTATGAAAGCAGCGATTACAAGTACGCTCATGACTGCAAAGGAAAACATGTTTACAATAAGCAAACGACTAGGAAGTGTTTAAAGGGAGGGCTGGAAGGACAGTATCTGAAGTGACCCTGCGGGTTATGAGTCACTCCCATGGACCTCACGTTGCATAGCACACCGATGTTTCTAATTCCTGGAGAGTTCTCACAGGAACTTCCTAGTCACGTTCTAGCGACAGTGATGTTTCTACCAAATACCTCTACTTCGACTGAAACATACCTTGTGCTCTTCTCTTTCACAAGTTTGACTCACCTATTGCAATTCCTCTTGCGCTAGTTTCGTGTAAAACACAAACGCTAAGTTGGATTTTTTGGAGGAAAGGGGATGGGTGGGTTTATCTGGAACAGTTGTTCATGTCACCACTGGTTCACAAAGGATGCTGAACAATGGAGGCAGTTGCATGCAACAGCACTAGTAAGACCTTCTAGATCTGTGGTTAGCCTCTAGTGAATTTCTACAGCAAATGAAGGGCCGAGGGGGTCAAAATGCCATCTTACCTGAAGTTGGCTGATAAGAACGGAAGGAAGTGTATAGGGCACTTTGAATATTTTCTAGGGTTGGTTGACATTTATTTGCAGTTAGAACACGGGGCAGCCTTTAGGACCGGACTTTACCGCTCAGACTTGACGTACCTGGTAGATCCAGCTTTACGCAGGGCAGTGCCTCTCCCCTCCCCACGGGACACTTGTAGACGTCGCCCGTCCTGTTCTTGGGCTGGCCAACCAGCGGGGAGCCGATGAGCACCCTGGAAGGTAAGCAACTCGATGAACCATTCTGAATAACAAGAAACACTTTATGGTAGTTGTCCTGTGACTCTTCTAAGACAACTGAGAGCAGCTCCCATAGACATCACCAGAGAGCCCTCCTCCAGGGTCAATTCCATGTCATCCGAAGTGAGCAGAGCGTCTTCTCCACCCTACAGGCGGATCTGAATCACAGGACCCAGAAAGTTCCCAGGCGAGAGGGCTCAGAATATTTCATTTTATTTGATACTAGAGGCTCAGTGCATGAATTTGTGCACTGGAGGGGTGTCCCTCAGCCCAGCCTGCACCCTTTTGCAGCCCAGGACCTCTTGGGGGATATCTGCCTGCTGGCTTAGGCCTGCCCCTGGTGGTCAGTGCGCATCAGAGCGACTGGTCATTCTCGTCATTCTGCATAATGGTTGCTTAGGCTTTTATTATATAGATGACTTATCATATTTTTTATTTGGGGGCTGAAATGATAAGTATTGGTTAAGCCTGCTGCTGTGTCAGTTTATAAAAGACGCATGGAAGTACAGATGAGCTTTTCTCACCAGGATGAGAATCTAATAGAGACGTTAGGAACCGCAGACATTTGCCCAGCATAGATGTAATAGTAGTCTGTGTTGGTCTGTGAGTACTTAGAAAACAAGGACAGCTATGAGACCCGGGTAAAAATCATTTATGTCTTTTAGATGATTAAAAAATCACTCAGATAAAAATTAATGGACACAATATAATCATGATGTATTTGAGTCCCAGCGAGCCGTTACATGGGTCTCCTAGATGTCTTCAGAAGCGGGGCGGGTGAATGTGGCTGATTGTTAGGGCACTGGGGGGACTTGGCAGCTGCGGATTCTTTGCTGGTGAAGCACTGTCCACAGACGCTGACCGCTGGAGGCCAGGGGACTCCTGTCCTGTGCCAACGGCTGCGCTCGGGGGTCTCAGCCTGTATCTTTGTTCCTGTCTGAACGAAGACTCAGAGAGCATAAAGGCCCTCGTCCAGTACATCGATATGCCCATTTGGGCATTTGGAAGTATCGCAACATCCTGGGAAAGGAAACTTAAACAAACTAGTTAAAGTTTATGTGAAAACCTATGTCAATAATGTCACTCAACTGCACACTATCGTCGCCATCCGCACAGGATGTGGGAAACCTGACGGAACAGTCCTCGTGGGAACACCAGAGGGGGTTTTGGTGACAGAAAGAACCCATGAGCCAGCAGCAGCTTTTCGTGCCAAAAATGTGAATGTGACCCGAGGCTGTGTCGCTGGAAATAGATGCCCCGGTCGGGGTCGGTGGAGGAAGTGATAACCCGCCCGCTCTGCTGCCCGGCCCTGTCGGGAATCTCCAAGTTCACAGGGACCGAGGCCCATGGAATGTCCTGGGAGACTGTGACTCAGGCTGCAGCTGGGGACTGGGTCAGACCAGAGCGGCTTGCAGGAGTCGGGGGACGATCAGGGTATAATCTGTCAGGAGGGGAGCTGAGAGGGTAGGGAGGGGTGTGGGTGGATAAGGCAAACATTTTAAAAATTTAAATATTTGAAAGTCTGTCATATTGAAAAGGGATGGGATTTATTTTGCACAGGCCCTTTGTGAGAAGCTAGTATTAACGGAAAGAAGTTCATACTGTAAATACTGAATTGTTGAACAGACTCCCTAAAACATAGTTATGATACAAGGCCTTTGCAAAGGCATTTCTGATAAGAATAAATAAGCATAATAATGCTCAAGCCCTTTAGTACATAATTCTTACTTCTGGGGGTTTGTCCTTTAAAAAAGTGACATAAATTAAGGGGGAAAGTGTAATGCATAAAGATAATGCTCAAAGTGTTATCTACAATAAAAAAGACTAAAACAACCAACAGCCACAATGAATTAATTATTGAGGGTCATTCTATAGGATATTGTGCAGTCATAAAAAATAATGGGTAATAAGCCCTAGCCAGTGTGGCTCAGTGGATAGAGCGTTGGCCTGCAGACCAAAGGGTCTCGGGCTCGATTCTGGTCAAGGGCATATACCTGGTTGCAGGCTCTTCCCTGGCCTAAGTCCTGGATGGGGCGCGTGCAGGAGGCAACCAATCGATGTGTTTCTCTCACATCGATATTTCTCTCTTTCTCTCTTCCATTCTCTCTGAAAATCAATAGAAAAATATCCTCTGGTGAGGATTAAAAAAATAATAATAATGGGTAATAAGGTAGCTTGATGGGATCAAAAATTACTTTTGAGCTAATGTAAGGTAAACCTACCTCATTTAGTGATAACCTAAGACTTAAAGTGAAGTGTAACAAATTACATTCAATGCAGTCCTTATAACGGCCATGCTGATCATCACTAGCATTTAATGGCTTCATGCCACGGTCCAGACACTGGTCTAAGTGCTTTCCATGTAGTATGTAATGTAACATATTACATTATATATAGCATACTAGAGGCCCGGTGCACAAAATTTGTGCACGGGTAGGGTCCCTAGGCCTGGCTGGTGATCAGGGCCGATCGGGGCCTTCCAGCTGCCAGCTGGGGCCTTCCTTCGCTCTGCGCTGCCCCCTGGTGGTCAGCGCACGTCAGAGTGAGCGATCAAACTGCTGGTCTCCCGGTCGAAGGGACACTTTGCATATTAGCCTTTTGTATATAAAGATAATATATGTGTGTGTGTGTGTGTGTGTGTGTGTGTGTGTGTAAATATATATATGAAATATAGCAGGAGCTTCGATGTTGGACTTCATGAGTTCAAACCATGGCTTTAACATTTACTCAGCTGTATGGTTGGTGCCTTGTTTTCTTCATCTGTAAAATGGGAACACTCACAGGCTCACCATGAAAATAAAATGCTAATGTATGTAAAATGCCTAGAAAGGTATTTTGCCCATAGGATGTGCTATCTACATGTTAGTTTTTATTATTATTATAATCTTTTTTTCAGATGATGGAACAGCTACGTGTATATAAAACAGATTAAAAGGGAGCTCACTAAAAACATAAATGATATCGAGAAGGTTATGGGTAGGTTTTATCCCCCCAATACTTTCACAGCCCATTATAATATGATTGATTACATTACTTTTACAGTTAAAAAGTCTCTAAGTTGAGGCTACAAGAGATGGATTAGTGTTTATGAAGAACATTCGACAGGCTCGGCGTCTCGGATAAAACTCAATTTTCAGGTTGTTTAAACTTAGAGAGGAAGCAGAACTATACACCCACGGCACAGCCCTGACTAGGCCTGAACTTCAGCAAAGTCTCAGAAGCGAAAGAGAACACGGCTCTTTTGACAAGTTCAAGGAGCTCCTGTAGCTGGAGCCGACGCTGGTCTGAAAGGTGAGCGGGTTCAGATGCTGAGTGTTCAGATGCTGAGTGCTCTGATGCCGAGTGCTCTGATGCTGAGTGTTCTGATGCTGAGTGTTCCGATGCCGAGTGCTCTGATGCTGAGTGTTCCGATGCTGAGTGTTCAGATGCTGAGTGTTCTGATGCTGAGTGTTCAGATGCTGAGTGCTCTGATGCTGAGTGCTCTGATGCTGAGTGCTCTGATGCCGAGTGCTCTGATGCTGAGTGCTCTGATGCCGAGTGCTCTGATGCTGAGTGCTCTGATGCTGAGTGTTCTGATGCTGAGTGTTCTGATGCTGAGTGCTCCGATGCTGAGTATTCCGATGCTGAGTGTTCTGATGCTGAGTGTTCTGATGCTGAGTGTTCAGATGCTGAGTGTTCTGATGCTGAGTGTTCAGATGCTGAGTGCTCTGATGCTGAGTGCTCTGATGCTGAGTGTTCTGCTGCTGAGTGTTCTGATGCTGAGTGCTCTGATGCTGAGTGCTCAGATGCTGAGTGTTCAGATGCTGAGTGCTCTGATGCTGAGTGTTCTGATGCTGAGTGTTCAGATGCTGAGTGTTCAGATGCTGAGTGTTCTGATGCTGAGTGCTCTGATGCTGAGTGTTCTGATGCTGAGTGTTCTGATGCTGAGTGTTCAGATGCTGAGTGCTCTGATGCTGAGTGTTCTGATGCTGAGTGTTAGATGCTGAGTGCTCTGATGCTGAGTGTTCAGATGCTGAGTGTTCTGATGCTGAGTGTTCTGATGCTGAGTGTTCAGATGCTGAGTGCTCTCATGCTGAGTGCTCTGATGCTGAGTGTTCTGATGCTGAGTGTTCTGATGCTGAGTGTTCAGATGCTGAGTGTTCTGATGCTGAGTGTTCAGATGCTGAGTGCTCTGATGCTGAGTGTTCTGATGCTGAGTGTTCAGATGCTGAGTG
>NW_005871505.1:31540-58501 GCF_000147115.1 Myotis lucifugus
GTTCAGGTGCTGAGTGTTCCGATGCTGAGTGCTCTGATGCTGAGTGTTCTGATGCTGAGTGTTCAGATGCTGAGTGTTCTGATGCTGAGTGCTCTGATGCTGAGTGCTCTGATGCTGAGTGTTCCGATGCTGAGTGCTCTGATGCTGAGTGCTCTGATGCTGAGTGCTCCGATGCTGAGTGTTCCGATGCTGAGTGCTCTGATGCTGAGTGTTCAGATGCTGAGTGTTCAGATGCTGAGTGTTCAGATGCTGAGTGCTCTGATGCTGAGTGTTAGATGCTGAGTGTTCTGATGCTGAGTGTTCTGATGCTGAGTGTTAGATGCTGAGTGTTCTGGTGCTGAGTGCTCTGATGCTGAATGTTCTGATGCTGAGTGCTCTGATGCGGAGTGTCCTGATGCCGAGTGCTCTGATGCTGAGTGTTCTGTAGTCTAAGAGCTTGAGGTTTCCTCCCGGAGGCGTGGTGGTTACCACTGAAGCTCTCAAAAAGGAATTCGACATGATCAACTCTGATTTATTACAATGGTTTGTCAGCAGATTAAGATTACAGAACGTTCTAGATCTAATCTCTAGAGAAACACCCACGGAGCTCCAATAGAAGGTGGTAAACTGAGACATGCTGGCTGATCATATGCGTCATAGTGACCGTTCTGTTTATTTGCAGAGTAGCTGGTCTCTGACTCCCGCATGTCATGTTTATGGCCATTTTCTCTGTAAAAAATTAATCCTGGAGATCGTTATCTTGTGTTCACATTATTTCTTGAACACTCCTTCCCCTAACCCTCTCCGATGTCCAAGCCACGTCACTGCCCGATGCCCAGCCCCCTGCCTGCCAGGTGGTAGCAAGTAAATGAAGTGTTTGGTCCTCCAGGGGGAGCCGGGCAGTGCCCAGTAGCTGCTGTGCTGGCGGTCAGGACAGGCGGAGCGGGAGGAGGTGAGCCGAACAAGTGACAAGCTTGGAAAACGTCACCTCCAAAAGGTGCTGTAAGCCACGTGAAGGAAGCATGTGCTCACACATGGAAGAGCGCATTTGCTAGACCCTCCGAAGAGTCTTTTTAGCTGGGGCCGGAGTGGCCCGGCTGCATGTCGCCCTGTGCACCGAAAGGTCTCGGGTTCGATTCCCAGCCAGGGCAATGCCCAGGTTGCGGGTTCGATCCCCGGTCGGGGTGCGTACGGGAGGCAACAAATCGCTGTTTCTCTCTCACATGTATGTTTCTCTCTCTCCCCCTCTCCCTTCCTCTCTCTCTAAAAGTCAATAAAACATACCCTTAGGTGAGGATTAGAAAAAAATAAAAATAAAAGTCTGTGTACCCCAAGCTGGATTGGGCTTTATTTAAAACATCGGTGCCTGGGACACAGGACTGTCACCTGAGCCCTCTGGTGCCCTTACCTGGCAGACAGCAGCGTCCTGGGGGGAAGGCACGAGGTCAGCGGGGTCTGAGATGGACACAGGGCCGAGGATTGCATTTGCATCAGAAAAACCGACAGCGAGAATCCAGGCTGTGAGGTCACTGGCGCCCTCGGGAGGCTGTGGGAGCGGCAACAATAAGGGGGGGTGCACCTGCTGGGGGCTCGAAGCCAGCGGAGGGAGGGCCCGCACCAGCACCGGTACGGGGGGCTGCCCAGCGGCCGGACCTGTGATTCTCCCCGAATCTGAGGCTTCCAGTGCTCAGCACATGTCAGTTTCTTCTCCTCAAAGCACGTTGTTAACCAATCCTGCGCCTGGGGACTTTCCTGGTCCCCGCAGTGCGATTCCTCGCGGGTTCGGCTCTCGCCCCCTAAGGAGCCGCAGCTGGTCTCCATCAGAGACAGAGACGCAGCGGGTTCTGTGCCGAGAAGCGCGGGTCCCGGGCCAAAGGGGGCGGGAAGTCACACTCCCCATAAACTCCCACCGGGAGCGGGCACCGGCCTGTTCTGTTCACTTCCAGTTCTTTCTAAATAAGTAAAGCCAAGCTTCGCTCACACACAGACCACAAGTACCGGGCAGCGAGGGCTCCTTCTCCAGGCCAATTGGGCCAAGATGGAAGATGGGGCAGGATGATTTTTTAAAAATCCGAGGTTGATGAACGCCCAGAACACGAGCAGTAAATATGATTTACGAAGGCGCCCGCCTCTGGAGAAAAATAACAGAATCTGTGTTCTCCCAAATCTGTCAGTTCTCTAGGTTCTATAGACACAGAACACGCAAACATGTTTCGGACATGTATTTTGCATCACCACCCGTGCCTGGGTCTCTTCAGAACAATATGCGGCCACCATGGCACCCTGGAGGCCTGGGCACTGAGAAGTGTGTCGTTTGCTCACTTTTAAGCTCAGTTGCCCACATTGTTTTTGTTGCCCTGACTTTTCACACCTTTTTCCCATAAAATCATTGCAAACATGGAATGTCGAAGTGGAATTAAAGTGTCTGACACCCATATACAGTCAAGTGCTCACAAAGCCTCCCACGCATCAATAAGGAGCGTGTGGTGCTGCAAAGACAGTATTGTCAACAGTCACTTTTCAATGTAGTTTTACTGGAGAAAAAGCACCAGGCTGGGTGTGGAGAGACTGGAGTTGTATTTTCTGCTCTGGCCCTAAGTGATTCCATTTCCCTGAGGGAGTAACTTTTTATTTTATTTTATTTAGAAGCACTTTACTGAAATAAGAATAAATATACAAAGCTGTATATTTTTAATGTACACAACTGGACGAGTTTGGAGATAAAACCATCGCAGTCTATGCCATAAACATGTCCATCACCTCTAACGGTTTCCTCCTGCCCTCTTCAGTTATTATTATTCTTCATTATTATTCTGTGATAAGAGCAGGACAAGGAGAACATACCTTACCTGTGGTTACCAGAGGGGAAGAGGATTGGGGTGGGGTCAACTGCATGGCCATGGACGGTAACTAGACTTTTGCAGGTGATCATTTTTTTTCTTTTTAGAGAGCGAGGAAGAGAGAAACGTCGTTGCGAGAGTGCAACATCGATTGGCTGCCTCCAGCAGGCTCCCCGACTGGGGGTCCAGCCCGCACCCTGGGCCTGGGCCCCGACTGGGAATCGAACCGGCCACCTCCGGGTGCAGGGACAACGCCCAACGCCCTGAGCCACCCCGGCCGGGGGAGGGGGGAGGCGATCATTCTGTGGTGTTTACAGACGTCGCATGATGATGCTGCACACCTAAATGTGACCTAACTTTAAAAAGGGCCTACAAATCCTACCTGAAGTGCACGCCACCAATATTCCCGTGTTTAAAAGTATGTGATAGGCTCATTACAATTCGTAGACCAAACTCAGCAGTTCCGGAAAGCGCCCAAACATAAGCCCGATATTCCACCGTGGAAGCAACGTTCACCCTTCAAGGGCAGCACCTCACCCGCCCCCCGTGCCAGCGCCTCCAAAGGGGACAGTGAAAGTGCTCTCGCCATAGCCACATCGCTACAGGACGAAGACTTTATGGACAAGGACCTTCCCGGACGTCAACCCAGCGGAGGTCCTTGTTCTTTCTCTCTCCCTCCCTCTCTAAGAGGAAAAAAACCGATCACCTCACTTCCTTTAATGTCGCCAAGACCGTTTCCCTGTTTCACTCTGTCAGTTTCCATCACCAGGTGACCAACTGCACCTCGGCTGTCAGCGGGTCATTCTGCCGAATCTCCGTCATCCAGCTGGAGCCCAGTGACAGCTTTCATGACCTTGTTGGGAAACTCCACGACTACACCACACCCCACCGCGCCTGGCTTACCATTTGCCTTCCTCGTTTTCGTACTGCTGCACAGTGTAGCCGAACAGGTCCTCCACGGGGCCGCTGAAGGTCAGCGAATTCTTCACGTCCACGTTGAAGGCCACGCAGAGGCGGAGAACAACTGTGGGAGGGAAAACAGTCGGGTGACACAGGGCTCTATGAACGAGAGCAACGGCGCTCAAAGATGGAGGGATCCAAGAAAGGTCTGCGGGCCCTGCCGGCGCGGCTCCGCGGGTGAGCGCCGACCTAGGAACCAGGAGGTCACGGTTCCATTCCCAGTCGGGCACTTGCCTGGGTTGTGGGCTCCATCCTCAGTAGGGGGCGTGCAGGAGGCAATCAATGATTCTCTCTCATCATTGATGTTTCTCTCTCTCCCTCTCTGAAATCAATTAAAACATATACATATACGAAAAAGAAAGGTCTATGATATATGAACTGTACTACTGACCAGAATCAATATAATGGCTTTGAAGAGTACACACATTGACATTCAAGCAAAACCCCACAGTAACTTAGCATCTGATCACTCCCAGAGGCTGGGATTTTACAACCTGCGGGGAAGCGAGCAGAAAGGCGGCTCACAGTGGGCTCCTGCGGGGACACGGGGTTTCCACAGAGCGAGTCCCCAGCACCCAGGGCGCCAGGGAGATGCACACAGCTCCATGCTCCCATCTGACCACACAGGAGGCCCGCATCGCCAGCTAAACCGTCGGGAGAGGAAGTGTTCTCCCAGGGAAGGCCAGGAGGTCCACCCAGAGGCGGCCTCTTGTGCAGGCCTGCGGTTCGCTGCTTCCTTCTCCCGGCGACGCTGTGGGTGGACGCGCAGCTGGTGCACTGGGCTCCTCACAGTGGGGGCCGGGTGCCCCACGGGCCGCTGTGGACACATCGGGTGGCACATCTAGAGTGTAGGCGACGCCTGAGCGCACTAGGCATTCACCGAGGGGGAGCCTCCGCCAGGCCCTTGTAGTTCAGGTCAGGGAAACCCTTTATGCGTGAGATTCTCTCCACAGAGTTCTGCATGGTGCTGGCCTTGAGGATTCCTTCCGGTGTAACTCGGAATTCTTCTCCGAGACCCTCCCGCACAGAATCAGAGCATCACATGGCACAGTCAGAGGCCGCTACACCCACACTCCTTTGCTAAAAGCACAAAGTAGCTACAGGTGCCCTGAACAATGCTCCCCCCTCGCCCACTGCAAACCCTCCCACAAATGAAGTGTAAGTCCAGGCTCTAGTTCATTCTATGATCTAATTCATCATCTTTAAATCCTGGTAACGATACCAGGTGTTTCTTTGGTACATAGAATTTTGTTCTTAAAAGAAGAAAATGAGGTGTATCTATTTGTGAGAAAATAGATAAGTATGTGTACCGGCTTATAGTCTTCCCTGGTCTCCCCACCTGAAAATCATCGTTCAACGACTAACCCCTCCTCTTTGACTTTAAAAAGCCTCTCACGGAGATAATTATCAAACACTATTTACATTTTGTTTCCTAGATTGGAAAAGTCTTTATTTTTAATTTTTACATTTATTTTTTGAGTGCCGTTGACGTACACTATTACATCCGCTTCAGGTGGACGCCATATGATTAGACATCGCTCTGACTTATGCAGTGATCACCTGACATCCAGGACCCACCTGGCGCCACACCTAATTGCTACCCCGTTAGTGACTGTGTTCCGCCTGCTCGTCTGCACGCCCCGTGACTATTCTTAGAACTGACAGTCTGCACTTTCTAATCCAGTAACTGTGCTCACCCGCTCCCACCCGCCCTCCCATCTGGTGACCATCCATGTGTTCTCTGCAGCTACGACGGAAAAGTCTTACAGGCAGGGGTTCGCTGACTCATCTTTCTGCTTCCCTCTCACAATAGCCCAGCTCCTGGCACCCAGAGGCGCAGGGACACCCTCGGGGCGTGAACGCTGGCTCCCCGAAGGGGGACGGGGCCAGGGAACCGCGAGGAACCTGGGAGCCGCCTCATCTTGCTTTGGAAGGTTTGACAGAGACGGACACTCTCAAGTTGGGTCTTTGAGGGGAGATGGGACTTGGCAGCGAGGAGAAAGCAGGTCCTCAGGGTCTGGGAGGGTCTCTGCAAGTAAGAAGACGGAGCACAAGACAAGTGTGGTAGCGAGGCCTCGGGGCGCTTGGCTGGGGGGGAGGGAGGGCGGGTGCAGACGGGTGGGCGGGAGACAGGCCGAGGTACGTACATTTCCTGTCCCTTTCCCACGGGATGGCCAGCAGCCAGCGGGGTTTTCTGCCTGCGAACTTCTTCACGTAAATAACGGCACTGAGCTGGCCGCTCAGTGTGGGTGGGGCAGGACGGCGGTCATACTCTCTGTAGCAAACTGGACTCGGAGGGCGGGGGTGTGTCCAGGCCCAGCTGTGCTGGTGGCAGACAGGACGTCAGCAGTGGGCATCTGAGCCCCATCACAGACTTCCTGTGACTCAGTGCTGTGGAGTTGCTCAGATTAATCAACATAACACAACTCATTAAAAAAAAAAAAAAACCATAACACAACCGTTCTCAAAAAATTAGGGTTGGCACGCAGAAGAATTTTGAGTCAGAGATTTTGCTGGTTTTGGCACACACTCACAAAAAGGTTGCGCACCCCTGATCTCAGTCCTCGGGTCACAGCGAGTCAGGCTTCTCCCCCTCCAGGGACAATCTAAAGATCTAACGTCTGGTCCGAGGACAGGATGCCCGCCTGCAGTGGCTCTTCTAGACTCTTCTCTATCCAGGCCACACTAACTGGGTCACCGTCCTCAGCCCCCCGAGAATCAGAGAGCGCACCTGGGCAGCGAGCCCGAGGTGGGGAGCAGCAGGGCCGTGTCCCCAGACCTGGGGAGAGTCCACCCCCCGCAGCTCGGAGGGAGATGAACGCCCAGCGTCACACGTGTGCACTATCAGCTATTCCAGACTCGATGTAAGAAAAAGTCTGGCTCCGTCCGTCTCACCATTCCATGTTCTTGCCTCCACCAGCGAGTCCAGGAAAGCCAACCGTAAGTCCAAGCTTATTATGTGTTTTCTCCTAGAATTTAGATGAAATATATTTAACTCGGAGGCACTCGGGCGAGTTGGAAGAAACACAGTTTGAGGATGAAAGTTGGTGCACGCTGGAAGCTCTTCTCACCTTGTAAGAGCCAGGAAACCTCTTCAGAGTGGCAGTGCCGTGCACCCGAAATCTTAATTAGCTGAGTGATTCTTAATAGGCTGAGTCGGATCTCAATGTTTGCCTTAAAGCAGCGGTTCTCAACCTGTGGGTCGCGACCCCTTTGGGGGTCGAACGACCCTTTCACAGGGGTCACCTAAGACCATCGGAAAACACATATATAATTACATATTGTTTTTGTGATTCATCACTATGCTTTAATGATGTTCAATATGTAACAATGAAAATACATCCTGCATATCAGATATTTACATGACGATTCATCACAGTAACAAAATTACAGTTATGAAGTAGCCACGAAAATAATTTTATGGTTGGGGGTCACCACAACATGAGGAACTGTATTAAAGGGTCGCGGCCTTAGGAAGGTTGAGAACCACTGCCTTAAAGGATAAAATCTGATCAAAAGTGTAACGGAATCTGTCCAAAAACACGCAGTGCGGCGGCGGCATTCCTGTTGACTTGAGTTCTGGGATGATTATTTTACCAGAAGTGCAAGCTGGAGACGGAGGAGCCGAAGAACTGCGCGGGGAAGACCCAGGAAATAAACACAGCAGGAAGGGGAGGCCGTCGAGGGCCTGGAGCAGAGCACACAGGCAGCGCCCGTGTTTGGAAATGACATCATCATCTCCAATGCGGGAATTTACATTTTCTGGGAAAAGCACCCCGTCCAAGGCAGTGTCTCCTTGAAACAATTGGCGCTTCCCGGCGCGGTTACGTAAGGAAAAGTCTGGCTCCATCCACCTCGCCCTGCAGAGCCCTTTCATCTGGAACGACGTTATGTGTCAGCCAGCTATCTGCCTCCACCAGCAGGTCCTAGCGGCCAACCCAAATAAACACCTCGGGGTACCAGCGTCCCCGGCCCCGGCCACGGCCCGGAGCCCCCACCCCAGCCCGAGGCGCGAGGGAGCCCCGTTCTGACTGTTCCTGCCAATGTCCCGGGGACCCGCTCTCATAAGCGGCGACTGAAGTTCCCAGCGAGTGTGCCCATGTGAACCTGGCGCCGGCTGCCGGAAGGGGCGAGGAGCCTCATTCTTGGCACACAGTAGGTGTCGAATACAAGTCTGCTCATGGGCCGGGATGGAGTAAGCGGGGGAGTAAGGTCTCCAGTCTGAAGGCCACTCTGGCTGTAAGAACGGCCCCTGCGGCTGGAGCTGCCCAGGATACTAAACGTCAAAGGAGCGTTTCCCAAACATCCTTCCTGAAAACCCCCTTTAAGCGCTTCTGCATCCGCGGGCCCTGCCAGCGTCTCTCTTCCTTTGTGGTGTCTACAGACACCGCTCTGTCCCACATCCCCCCCCAGGGGTCTCTGCAGGCCCTGCCGCTCTCTGGGACCCCCTCTCCTGAGCTCCTGAGGTTCCTGGTCTCAGAGCCCAGCGCTGCTCCCCCTCTGCCCCCCCCACCGCTCCGTGTTTTACAGGATGAAACAGCTGAGAACCGCAGGGGTCCCGGGATCCCACCGCAGGAAACATGCCTGTGTGCTTGTGCAGCAACACGAGCGCAGAGGGCTCCCCAGCCGCTGGCATGTGGCCCAGCATCTGAAGGCGAGCGGCACTTCCCCGGAGCTGGCTGGCAGCCGACCCCAGGGTTTCCCGGACACACGGACGCATGGTCTGTGGTGGGTAAGGATCTCATGAAAGCTGTATTGTTGTTTTGTTTGTTTTAATTTTATTTCTTTAAAAATCTATTTTTATTGATTTCAGAGAGGAAGGGAGAGGGAGGGAGAGATGGAAACATCAATGATGAGAGAATCATTGACCAGCTGCCTCCTGCACGCCCCCTACTGGGGATGGAGCCCACAACCCAGGCATGTGCCCTGACCAGGAATCGAACCGTGACCTCCTGGTTCATAGCTCGATGCTCAACCACTGAGCCATGCTGGCCGGGCAAAAGCTGCATTGTTGTTAATAAAAATTTTTCCAGGAGGTTCATTTATTTACATGTAATCTCTTCTCAGCGAGACAAGAAGACACCGACTGTGTTAGGGTTATTCTGTTAGCATGCGCGCAGGGACCTCGGAGCCAGGAGATCAAAGAGAGAGCCGGCAGGCAACAGCAATAGGTCATTCCAATCTACCCATCGAGTTCACTGGCAAGTTCCCATTCCGCGCACTAGGAGATCCCACTATTGACTCTCTCACACCGTTCAGTAAACAATGTTCCCGTGTGGCTGGAGCGTCCGCGTGTGAAGGCCACACACGTGTCCACGTGCAGGAGACACGGCTGCTACCTGACACTCCCAGGGCTCTGGGGGGACGGTCACTTTCCCTGCTTCCTTTCGGTTTGTTGGTTGGTGTCCATGTTGAGTGCGTCCGATGAGAGCGAGGGAGTTGGAGAGCTTTCCTATCGCTGTGTGTGCCTCTCTGCCCTCCGAGAAATGACCTGCTGTGCACACGGAAGAAATGACCTCAGGACGGGCACCTGCGACTGCCTCCTATATGTCACTGAGAAGAAATTATATGTAAATGTGTAAGTTAACTGACAAGACTGTTACTAAAGGCACAACTTGTTATTCAGGTCCTTTACTGTAAGACATCAACAGACAGAGTGCACGTGGCAGCTGGCTGGGATTTCCCTCTGAGATGGAACCACTCACATCTCAAGAACGGGAGGGAAGGGACTGTCCAGTGGTTCTCAACCTTCTGGCCCTTTAAATACAGTTCCTCATGTTGTGACCCAACCATAAAATTATTTTCGTTGCTACTTCATCACTGTAATGTTGCTACTGTTATGAATCGTCATGTAAATATCTGATATGCAGGAGGGTCTTAGGCGACCCCTGTGAAAGGGTCGTTCGACCGCCAAAGGGGTTGCGACCCACAGGTTGAGAACCGCTGGTCTAGTACCTACTGTGCAAATAGTACAAAAGGAGTCCTTAGCCATTCTCATTGTAAAATTTAGAGTTAAAATTGTTTACGTGAAATCACACTTAGGTGTAACAAAAAATAAAATGGAAATTTTAAAAAAGCATAAAAATTCCAAATATGTATTTTATTTGAAACTAGAGGCCCAATGCATGAAATTTGTGCACTCAGAGGGGGGTCTCTCAGCCCGGATTGTGAGAGGGTGCAGGCCAGGCCAGGGACCCCACCAGTGTATGATCAGGGCTGGGGAGAGATGTGGGAGGTTGGCCAGCGGGGAGGGACTGCAGGAGGGCTCCAGGGTGTGTCTGGCCCGTCTCGCTCAGTCCTGATCGACCAGACCCCAGCAGCAAGCTAACTTACCAGTCGGAGCGTCTGCCCCCTGGTGGTCAGTGCATGTCATAGCGAGCGGTTGAGCGGCCTTAGCATATCATTAGCATATTACGCTTTGATTGGTTGAACAGACTGGATGACTGGACACTTAGCACATTAGGCTTTTATTACATAGGATCATTTAATTATTGAAATTTGAGGAGTAAAAGTTTAAAGCTTTTTAAAAATGTGGTCCTGTGTACTGTACTATATCACCTATCCTATATAATACAGTGGGGCCTTGACTTACGAGTTTAATTCGTTCTGAGACCGAGCTCGTTAAGGACTGACCACCAGGGGGCAGATGCTCAACGCAGGAGCTGCCCCCTGGTGGTCAGTGCACTCTCACAGGGGGAGCGCCGCTCAGTCAGAAGCTGGGCTCACAGCTGGCAAGTGCAGCGGCGGTGGTGGGAGCCTCTCCTGCCTCTGTGGCAGCGCTAAGGATGTCTGACTGATGGCTTAGGCCCGCTCCCGGACTATGAGAGGGCGCAGGCCGGGCTAAGGGACCCCCCTGAGTACATGAATTTCATGCACCATGCCCTTAGTAAAACATATTAGACATTCCTCACTTAGTGAAATTCCAAAAAGTGAAAAAAATATCTGTTAAATTAGGTTGTGATTACTCAGATTGAAATGGTTTCTGTCATTTTGAGTCAGCTACAGTATTTTTTTCAAAGAGGGATGTTCCTAGGCATTTGTTAATGTTATGATTTGTAGGCAGGGCTTAGAAAGACAATCCTATATAATAAAAGGCTAATATGCAAATCTACGGAACGGCAGAACGACCGGTTGCTATGTTGCACACTGACCACCAGGGGGCAGGCTCAACAAAGGAGCTGCCCCCTGGTGATTGCTCCCACAGGGGGAGCACCGCTCAGCCAGAAGCTGGACTCATGGCTGGCGAGCGCAGCAGCAGTGGCAGGAGCCTCTCCTGCCTTTACGGCAGCACTACGGATGTCCGACTGCTGGCTTAGGCCTGTATGGGGAGCGGGCCTATGCCATCAGTCAGACATCCACCAAGGGCTCCCGGACTGCGAGAGGGCGCAGGCCGGGCTGAGGGACCCCCGCCACCCTGAGTGCACCAGGCCTCTAGTCAACCCATAAAATGAAGGCCACCTACATTTTATTTTGCCGTGGACCCTAAAGAGATATTTGAGTCACTGGGCCTTGACCTCTCTCTTTTTTTA
Source organism: Myotis lucifugus (assembly GCF_000147115.1). Lineage (NCBI taxonomy): Eukaryota > Metazoa > Chordata > Mammalia > Chiroptera > Vespertilionidae > Myotis > Myotis lucifugus. Next base: position 42,849 of record NW_005871505.1, read on the forward strand.
TTTTTTTTGCCAGATTGCTCTGAAGCTGGAGGCAAAGTATACAGATGTATAACATTCCTTTTTGATGGGATACGGTTATCTAAATACTTTCCGGTTTAACAAACAAGTGGTCCATCATTAACATTAGAACCGTAAGGGCTTCACGAAGCTTACAAAGTTAAATACTGCGCAAACCCCAACCAAAAGCAAAACCTATAACAAATCTGCTCATCCTAGAGCTACCCCCTGGCTTTAACTGGCCATTTCAAATCCCAGACACTAAGAGATGCCATTATTGACTCCCTTAGACCCGTGGTCGGCAAACTGCGGCTTTCGAGCCACATGCGGCTCTTTGGCCCCTCGAGTGTGGCTCTTCCTAAGCCTTAGGAGTACCCTAATTAAGTTAATAACAATGTACCTACCTATATAGTTTAAGTTTAAAAAATGTGGCTCTCAAAATAAATTTCAATCGTTGTACTGTTGATATTTGGCTCTGTTGACTAATGAGTTTGCCGACCACTGCCCTATACCATTCGTCAGGCTAATTTTTCTGGATGGCTTAGTACCGCCCCTAATAATACACCACCACTTGAGAATGACTTTTTATAACTACTTCTCCCTTCCTAGCTACTGATGATAGGAATTTTCCATTCTATCACTCACTACCAAGCATTCTCCTCATTCAAAAGCCCTTTGGTGCCTCTGCCCAATTTAAAACTTGTTCAGTTTACCAAGAGGAAAGAGTGTACGCTAAATGAATATGATTTGTTATTCACAAGGAAAAACATTGGGAAATAAATCAGAAAGTATTTTAAAGGACATCGGGGTTTGTTTATAAGAGAAGAAGAAAAATCTAAGCGGCCTGGAATGCTGAACCATCTCAGAAGGCAGGGTCAGGGAAGGCTTGTTTTCCTTTCTGGGTAAGGAGAGAATTCCTGATGCTCTTTTCTGTCTGGAGGGAGCGCTGAACTTCGGTTCCTTCGCTACAACCGCTGCGAAGACCATGCTGATCTCCTCGTTCTTAGGACAGAGGCTGGGCGGTGACGTGCTTGGCCCCACATTCCATTTCTCTCCGGTAGCAGCACCTTCTGCATTCTTTCCCTTAGTCCACGAGGGCATCTTGAAACTGAAGTAAATGCGGATGTTCTAGTTAATATCCCCCCAAACCGGCAGCCGATCTTTTTCTTAAATGGACGCATTCTTGTCCTGAACAAGTGCCCTAGTGACGACGTGCTTGTCATGGACAAGGATCTGAAGATTCAGGCCGAGGTTACCTGGGGACTGTGGGCGAGGGAAGGAAGGTGATAGGTTCCAAAAGGAGATTTTAAAAATGTGGCTTTAACTTTATAGGCTTTTGGAGGACAGAGCTACTGCCCGGTCCTGCTGCTCCCGGGCAGGGGGCGGGAGCTTCATGCCCTTTTCTCTCTCTGCCCAGACTTCACACTGGACCGACCGGCCAGGTTGGAAGGAGAAGCTGTGGAGGCCCCGTCTTCTCTCTCATGCGCTTCCTCCTGGTGGGCTCTGAGCAGGTGCTGGGGGGCAAGTCAGCCCCATCCCGGGGTCAACGGTGGGCGTGTCCTTGGTCACCTGTGCCCCATGATGACTGTTGTCATTCCCAGTGGGTTCTGACCACAAGAGACGGGGAGATTTGCTCCTTATTTGGCTTTCTCACGAATCCTCATGGCGTTTTATTTCTTATGAAAAGGAAACAATTATGGGGGAATGTTTAGACTTCAGAAAACGGAGTACTGGGCACATTCGTGTTTGCTCTGTAATTCCTCTCTTTTCTTGTTAGCCTGAAGTTTCTCATGATGAAAAAGCTTATATGGGTTCTTATTTAATTATTACTGTATGTTTGAAATGTATGGACATGCTACAACTTCTAGAATTCCTTTTAATTTCATCACATGCTTGCACTGTTTTCATAATCTTCCACTGACACATTCGAGCACACACCATGCTGGGAGGCACAGAATACAAGAACGTGCACGGGCAGCTGGGATGATCTTGCCCATTTCCTATTGACTACAGTCCCCTGACTTCCCCTGACACTGAGAGCAAGGGGTGGGGTCAGCAGGGGGTAGAAGGAAGCAGGACTTGGACAAGGGGGAGATCCGATGATTCCAGGGGCAGGCCCGGTGAACAGCCTGGGGGAGACCCGGCTGAGGGCGATTTGCTACGGGGGCTGCAGTCTCAGACGTGCACTCTGGTAAGCGTCACCAAGGGTGAACTTAAAGGGCAAGAATGTCAAAGATTTTGGAAATAAGATGAACACCACGATTAGCCAAGGTTCACGATTTGCTTAAACAAATACACTGGCCTGAAAATGTACTGCCTGCTAGAATTTCCACTAGTTCCTCCCCATAATTTCCTCTGCCAAAACCAAGCCAAATCATATTCTAGCTTCGTATTTCCTATCTCAGGCTGTGCTATGTACATGGGTGGATCAGCACCTCTTTGAAGAAGAGCAAACAACCCAAAGCATGGAACGCAGAGGTACATTAAGAAAGAGGGAGCCCGGCCGGGTGGCTCAGTGGTTGAGCGTCGACCTATGAACCAGGAGGTCACGGTTCGATTCCCGATCAGGGCACACGCCTGGGTTGTGGGCTCGATCCCCAGTAGACCGTTGATCAATGATTCTTTCTCATCATTGCTATTTCTATCTCTCTCTTCCTTCCTCTCTGAAATCAATAAAAATATATTGAAAGAGCCCGCCTTTAATTATGACTTCCCAGTATTTCACTGGTTTAAGAATAAGTCATGGGATCTCGGAGCTGGAAGGTCCAGGACCACTCACCTGGGGTGTAGTCGGGCCTCCATCTCCCCGGGGGTCAGCCACTCCCTCTCGGCACCTGCCTCACTTACTTCTCAGAAGGTGCCCGTGACCCTGCCACCGAGGTGGGCGAGCTGAGAAAACAGATGGCTGTCTGACTTGGCTCAGTGTTCCCTTCTTACTTTTGTCCCCCCACCAAGTGGAGAAAGACAGTAAGTAAGACAGAAAAATGGACCAGGCCTGCTGAGTGTGTAGATTACCAGGACGTACATGAGTGTCTACATGTGACAACATTGTGACTGCGTGGTGTTGACGCAGCACAGACTCCCAGAAGTCCGCCGTGGGAAGAGCCATGAGGACGGACAGGTGGAATCAGCACCAGCCCGCCCTCAAAGAGCTCGGTCACTTGTGAGACGCAAGTGCAGTCACAGAAATACTCTACGAGGTTAACAAACAACAAAACGCGCAAGGACATGACCGATGCCTGTACTTGTGATTATTGTCACTGGACGCCCACCTCACGAATGCACACAGTCCTAGATGTCCCCCCCTTTCCTGTGTAACCCTGAACGCTGTGCTGACAGGAACGTGGGAAGAGCGGCCTCGGGACTTAACCTGGGCGAACTTTACGCACCAGGAAAGGGGTGACACTGCTTTTCGCTGACGGCGGGTGAGTAAATCCTTTCCAAAACCCTCCTGAGAGGACTCTGCGTTGCAAATTGGGAACCAATTTCCCAATCGATGTCCGTTGGAAGCCGGCCAGGGGGCGAGGAGGAGCAGGCACAGGAATGACAGCCACTGTCCTGGCGGGTCAGACGCTGACATCTCCCGTTGTGCAAGGTGAGGCTCGGCATGACATGGCCGAGGGCAGGTGGTGAGGTCAGCAGGGAACAAGGGCAGCTCTGTGTCCGGCTGGCCTGTGAGGACAGCGGGGCTGACCCCCCGGCTGGCGGCCCACAGGCCACCGTGACCCCTGCCCCTGACTCCACAGTCTGCCCCGGGCCCGGCTCCTCCGCGTCCTCATGCGGTTACTACTCCGACCCATGAGGGTGAAAGGCCAGGAGCGGGACTTGGGTGGACCCTGCATATACTTGACCTTCCATGACTTGAACGGTCTCAAAAGAGCTTTGTGAACATTTTCACAACTTGGGTTTCCGGATGTGTCACCTTTACCAACCAGTCATGATTTTCTGGGTAAAGTCCGATCAACTTAGAAATGACTATTAGATTATTTTTAAAAAATACCCGTCAAATAAGGAAAAACAAAATTTTTAAAGATGTGCTCCCTGGTGAATAGTCGGGACTTATTTTAAGCCTTCGTACCATCTTGCATGCGAAAGCTTCGAGACGCGATCTTTGAGGACGTGTGTGGCCGTGGGGACGGTCTGAGGAGGTGGTGAATCAAAGCCTTGTCATCTGTTTCTTAACAGCGTTGTCCAAGACGGAGCAGAAAGAAGGTTCCAGAATAGCGCTAGTGTCTAGGAAACTGGCTTCCCAGCTTTCGGTCTGAATGAGGCCATTGTGCGGACTCCTAAGTTTGTATGTTCTCATACGGAGACGGCTTTTCACAGAACGGCTACATCCTGCTGCCTTTTTATATTTAGGCACTCAGAGAGCTTTTAACATGTTGAATTAAATGTCACTCTACAGAAGAAAGGGTCACTTCATTTGCATGTTTATCCAACTGATGCACGAAATGACATCCCAGCAAAATTGGTTGTGAGCTCCGCGTCACACTAACGCCCAGCGGTGCGGGGCTCAGTGTCAGGTATAACCGTCCTCTTAGGACCTGAAGTCTGAGCCACGGCTAAGCCAGGCCACACTGAGGGTCACAAAGGTCACACGATGGGAATCGCAGAAACAAGAGTTCACCATGGGGAACTGTGTGAGAAGAAAAAAAAAGTGCTTTCTGGACATTTTAATAGAGTCCTCTTTCGGGCAATAAAAACAAACAAACAAACAATAAAAAAAAAAAACCCACCAAACTCTTTACTATGGTAAAAGGTATTCTCTCTCTACGCAGACATGGTACTGTTCCCATTAGCTCCCTCTCAAGAGAGAGAAAGACACATCAGTGTGCTTTGAAAATCTTATTTGAAACGTTCTTTTCATTATTGTATTTAAGTGAAGTCTTTTTTTAAAAAAAACGAATTAGGAACTTCTCCTGTACAGGAAAAAATGTCCTCATAACCTACAGATCTTTAGACTCACAAACTCAGATCACCACATTTCTTCTAAAACTTTTATTTAAGAAACAAAGCATCCCAGACACAGTGTTCAGTGTAGTGGGATGAACTGTGTCTCCTAAAAGGTTGTCCAACGTCTGTGAGTGTGACCTCATTTGAAAACCGGATCTCCAGGTGAGACTGTCCTGTAGTTAGAGAAGGCCAACAATTCAAAGACCGCTGTCCTTATACGATAAAGGAGGGGGGGTAAGGCAGCTGGAACCAGAAGCACGAAGGAGAAGGCCCTGGCGAGGGAGAGGCGGAGGTGGAGAGGTGGCCACACGCCCTGGCCTGCCAGGGATTCCAGGAGCCACCAGAAACGGGGAAAGGACACATTCTCCCCCCGGGGCCTTCAGAGGGAGTCCAGCTGTCAGCATCTGGAATCTGGGCTTCTGGCTTTCAGCCCAGGAAAGAGTAAATGTATGCTTTTTATTTTGTATTTTCCAGTTTCATTGAGATTAATTGATATTCCACACGGTTGTACATGTTTAAGGTGTACAGCATAATGATTTGACATATATATCATGAAATGAATACTTCAATAAGTTTAGCTAACATCTATCATATATATATATATATATATATATGCAAAAAAAAGGAAAAAATTTTCCCTATAATGAGAACTCTTAGGATTTAGTCTCAACAACATCCCTACCTCACACAGCAGTGTTAGCTGTAGTCATCATGCTGTACTCTACCTCCCTGGTTCTTATTTATCATGTAACTGGAAGTTTGTACCTTTTGACCACCTTCCTCCAATTCCCCCTCCGCCCACCCTCACCTCTGGTAATCACAAATCTGATCTCTTCTCCTATGAGTTAGGGTTTTTTGTTTGTTTTTAAAGATTGTACATATAAGTGAGATCATACAGGATTTGTCTTTCTCTGTCTGGCTTGTTTCACTGAGCATAATACCCTCTAGGTCGGTCCATGTGGTCACAAATGGCAAGATTCCCTCTTTTCTATTTTTTATGGCCGAGTAACATTCATCTGCTGATGGGCACTTAGGTTGTTGCCATGCCTTGGGAATTGTGAATAATGCCGCAGTGAACAGGGCGTTGCAGACACCTTTTCGACATCATGTTTTCGTTTTCTTCGGATATACTAGTATTGCCAGAGGTGGAATTGCTGGGTGGTTGTTCTATGTTTAATTTCTTGAGGAATCTCCACACTGTTTCCCACAGTGGCTGCACCAACTTACCCTCCCCCCAGCAGTGAATGAGGGTTCCCTTTTCTCCACATTCTCGCCAGCACTCCTTCTCTCTTGCCTATTGACGCTAGCCAACCTTCCTGCTGCTGTAAGCCACCACGTTTGTGGTAATTTAACACGGCAGCCCCAGGGAGCTAACATGTTCAGAAGAGGCACCCAGCCTCCTTTCTGACAAAGGCACACAGGGGCCCCAAGTGAACGCGCCACCGTCATGACCACCCACCCACATCTAGAAAAAGAACATTTCCAGCAAACGGAGGCCCCCTTGGGCACATCTCCTTTTAAAATAAGAAGAAACTCAACAACAAAGAGGCCAACAACCCAAATAAAAAGTGGGCAAAGGATTTCAATAGACATTTCTCCAAATAAGTTACACTAGTGGCCAATCTATAATAATAAAAGTGTAATATGCTAATTAGACCAGACATCCTTCCGGGATAAAGCCTGGGCTGCAGCCGCCGTGGCTGTGAGGAAGGATCGAGGCAGCTGCCTCGGCTGTGAGGGAGGGATTGAGGTCACAGCTGTGAAGGCCTACTCTTGCACGAATTTCGTGCATCAGGCCTCTAGTAAACACATAAAAAGATGCTCAACATCAATAATTGTTAGGAAAAAGTAAATCCAAACCACAATGAGATACCACTTCACACCCAGTGGGATGGATATAATAAGAAAAGAAAAAGAAACTAAACTTTGGCAAGGATTTGTGGTAACTGGAACCCTCACACCTGGCTGATGTGCATGTCAAATGGCAAAACCACTGTGGGAAACAGTTTGGTGGTTCCTCAAAAGTTAGACCCAGCTCTAGCCCATGCGCTCAGTGGTTAGAGCATTGAGCTGTGAACCAAAGGGTCTCGGGTTTGATTCCTGGTCAAGGGCATATACCTGGGTTGCAGGATGCACACTGGTCCCGGCTGGGGCAAGGGCGGAGGCAACCAATCGATGTGTCTCTCTCATCTCCGTGTTTCTCTCTCTGTCTGCCCTCCTCCCTCCCTCCCTGCCACTCTCAAATTCAACGGAAAAAATATCCTCAGATGATGATTAACAACAACAACAACAAAAAGTTAAACACAGAGCTACTGCATGACCCAGTAATTCCACTTACACATATAATACCCCAACGATTTGAAAACATAGGTTCACATAAAAATGTATACTTGGTTGTTCATAGCACTGTCCACCTTAGCCCCGAAGGGGAAACAACCCAAATATCCATCAATTGATGAATGGATTTAAAAAAGGGACCTATCCAAACAGTGGAATATTATGCAGCGATAAAAAGGAAGGAAGTACTGCTACCTGCTACCATGAGTGGACCTTGGAAGCATTATGCTAAGTGACACAAAAGTGACCTATTGCAGGATTCCATTGACATGAACTATATTGTAATTATTGTAATTAGTGAAGTCTTTTTTAAAAAAACAAATTAGGGACTTCTCCTGTATGGGAAAAATTGCATATTTATAGAAATGGAAAGCAGACTTGTGGTTTCCAGGGCCTGTGGGTAAGAGGAGTGGAAGTGATTGCTTCATGGATGTGTGGTTTCTATTTCGGGTGGTGAAAAATTAATTCCGAACTAGATGGTTGCACAACACTGCAAATGTACTTAGTGACACTGAATTGCATCTTTAAAATGGTTAACTGGTAAAAAAAATGTTTAAATATATTTCAAAGAGGAAGGGAGAGGGAGAGACAGAAACATCAATGATGGGAGAGAGTCATCGATCAGCTGCCTCCTGTATGTCCCCCACTGAGGATTGAGCCCACAACATGGTTATGTGCCCTGACTAGGATTTGAACCGTGATCTCCTGGTTCATAGGTCAATGCTCAACCACTGAGCCACACTGGCCAGACAAATGGTAAAACGTTAATGTATATTTTGCCACAATGAAAAATACAGGGCATTAATTACTCACTCTAATCATTCAACAATATGCTTTAAAAAAATTAAACTTTTTATTCTGAGGCACTTGTAGAAACATACAGTCCTTATTTTTCCTACTTAAAACAGTAAAATAAAAAATGTAAAAACACCTTCTCCTGGTGGCTAGTATAGGACTGTGTAACTGGGTATCCCGCACATTGGGCTTCCTGCCACTAACACTGGCTAACAGGACAGTATGTTTTACTTGGTTACTTATCAGCCCATTGAGAGAGCAACCTTCCCGGTATTTTATCTTTAACTAGAGGCCCAGTGCACAAAATTCGTGCACGGGGAGGGGAGGCCCACAGCTCAGCCTGCACCCTCTGCCAATCCAAGACCCCTTGGGGGATGTCCGACTGCCGGTTTAGGCCCGTGGGATTGGGCCTAAACCGGCAGTCAGACATCCCTCTCACAATCTGGGACCACTGGCTCCTAACTGCTCGCCTGCCTGCCTGCCTGATCGCCCCTAACCACTCTGCCTGCCTGCCTGATTGCCCCTAATCCCTCTGCCTGCCTGCCTGACTGCCCCTAACTGCTCACCTGCCTACCTAATTGCCCCTAACAACTCTGCCTGCCTGATGGCCCCTAACTGCTCACCTGCCTACCTAATTGCCCCTAACAACTCTGCCTGCCTGCCTGATCGCCCCTAACCACCTCTGCCTCGGCCCTCACCATGGCAACTTCGTCTGGAAGGTCGTTCGGCTGTCTGGCCTAATTAGCATATTACACTTTTATTATTATAGATGGGAGACAAAAGGAAACACACATAAGGATAGACATTGAAATTTGGATGATTCATGTACATACTCAAATTAATTTTGATAAGTGATATATATATGAATTACTAAAGAATATAGCCCTAGCTGGTTGCTCAGTGGTTAGAGCATTAGCCTGTGGACTGAAGGGTCCCGGGTTTGATTCCAGTCAAGGGCACATGCCCAGGTTGTGGGCTTGATCCCAGTATGCAGGAGGCAGCCAATCAATGGTTCTCTCTCATCATTGATGTTTCTATCTCTCTCTCCCTCTCCCTTCCTCTCTGAAATCAATAAATATATATTAAAAAATGAAAAAATAAATAAAGAACATAAACATGTTTGAGACCAGTTCTAATAATTTTTGATGAATAAAATGCTGGAGAAGATAATAATATTCAAAATTAGTGATAAAGTCTATAATATTCATATTACTATCAAGTTCAGTGCTTGATTACAGATATTTAATCACAACATTTAAATGTATGTGTTTCGCCCTAACCGGTTTGGCTAAATGGATAGAGCATTGGCCTGCGGACTGAAAGGTCCCAGGTTCAATTCCAGTCAAGGGCACGTACCTTGGTTGCGGGCACATCCCCAGTGGGAGTTGTGCAGGAGGCAGCTGATCGATGGTTCTTTCTCATCGATGTTTCTAACTCTCTATCCCTCTCCCTTACTCTCTGTAAAAACTCAATAAAATATATTAAATAAATAAATAAATGTATGTGTTTCTAGTGAATGACGCTGAAGGCTCTCTCTCTCTCTTTCTCTCTCTCTCTCTCTCTCTCTCTCTCTCTATATATATATATATATATATATATATATATATATATATATATATATTCATTTATTTATTTTAACCTGTAGAACAAGGCATGGCCAGGGCTGAAAGAAATTAAGTCACAGACCATTAAGTATGAGACCATAAAACAAACACAGCACTCTTACTAGTAAGTGAGGGGACATGTCCTTCAAGCTGTAGCTCTTCAGATACCTGACCTACCGTCTCTCTGGGGGTAGAACATGCTAACGATATTTCTTTACATGAGAAATAAGCCGGCAAGTGATGAGGATATGTTTCGTTCCTTTGAAAGGCTACTTCAGGCATATAAAAGCTTACTCTATTTCCCAAATGTGTGAGAAACATTGAAAAGAAAGGTTAAAAGCGCATTCATCCCTTCCCTCTTCCTTTCTCTTTGTTTGCTCCTCGTTTCCAAAGCCCTCTTGTCCTTTGCCTGTATTTCACCACTCTATGCTGTTCTGTCTCCACTGGGACATTTAAATGCCCAACCGCAGGCTAAACATTGACCAAATAAATAAACATTTAACTGGTCGTGGGTTCTGCCTACAGCAGGATCATGGGCTCAAACCTACCAGGAGGAGAGATCTCGGGAGGCAGGGGCCCCCGTTTCCCTAAGGCACCCAAAAGCCGAAAGGATCAGAGAACCTTCAATGTCACTCACCAGAAACACACGCATTCAAATGTTGTGATGAAATATCGTCAATCCAGCACTGAACTTGACAGTAATATGAACAGTATAGACTTTCTCACTAACTTTGAAAATGACAAACTTCTCCAATATTTCATTCATCAAGAATAATTAGAACTGGTCTCAAACGTATTCATGTTCTTTACTAATATCTCTGTACCTTACACTGTTTTTAAAAATGCATGATCCTTTAAAATGCTAAATACTTCACCGAAATCGGTGCTTCCATTTCGATCCTTCAGACTGAGTCCAGTCCTGAGGCTTGTCTCAGCTGCAGGAGGGCCTCGGGCACCCCTGAGAGCCCCCCGCCCCCCACCTACAGCTCCTTGCACGGCTCCTGGGCCCCGGAGACCCCTAGCAACCTCAGGAGGCTACAGCTGGAGAAGGCCAAAGCCAGGGGCAAGGCCAGTCCCGGGGGGGGAGGGAGGGGAACCCATTCACCGGCGATGCTCCCAACCCCCTCCGAGCAGAGGTCTCTCCTGAAGCCAGACGTGGCCACGGCCGAAAGAGATGGACGTGCGGGTGTGGGGTTGCTACACACCCATTAAACGTGAATCTGATAGACAATAAAACATTTCTTCAGAAGAAGTATGTCCCATTCACTGCCCACCCCGCTCCCTAAAGCTTAGAAAGGCAACCTGAGGAAGGGGGGAGAGAAGCATGCTCTATGTTCTAGAGTGTGAGCTGCGGCTTATGTTGAAATTTAGATTTCACTGTAAGAGAGTAGGCACCCCCGTGGGCCTTGTCCTGCTAAATGCCCATGGCCTCCTTGCTCAGCCTGCCCAACGGGAAGTCCGCGTATGTCCCCAGCTCTCCTCTTCCGGGCTGCAATCTGATGGCTGCACTGAAGAACAAGGTTGAGCCCTGGCTGGTTTGGCTCAGTGGATAGAGCGTCAGCCTGTGGATTGAAGGGCCCTAGGGTTCGATTCTGGTCAAGGGCACATGCCCAGGTTGCAGGCTCATCCCCAATGGGGGGCGTGCAGGAAGCAGCCGATCCATGATTCTCTCTCATCATTGATGTTTCTCTCTCTCTCTCTCCCTCTCTCTTTCTCTCTGAAATCAATAAAACTATATTTAAAAAACCCACAACAATGTTTACACCAAGGCCAGGTGTGTGCTGGGAATGGGGAGTGCATATCACCTTCCTCTCTCCCGGCTTCTCCTTCCTTCCAGAAGCGAATGTCAGCTGGGGACAGGCCAAGATAAGAGGCGCCGGGGCCAGGTGACCTCAGGAAGACCGAGTCCCCCGCCCTTCCTCCAGCTCCGGTGACCCTGGGCTGCGCCAGGAGTGTCCTGGGCTGAACTTCGGAGCATTTCAATGAGCCGCCATTTACCACCTGACAGCAGGGCTGCCCTGAAGGTCTGGGTGGCGAATCCAACACCCATCCCAATATCAGGGACCCAAGAGCAAGCGGAGTTCATGTTTGAGGTAAGTATTCAGAAAAAAAAGTCAAGTACAAGGAGAAAACATTGATGTCAATTATGTAACTGATGTGATGAGGCACTGGCTTCCACAGCCGACGTGAAGCCTGAAAAGGAAGCGGGTAGGTTTCCCTGACGGACTGGCATCCCGGCTCCGAGGAGAATGTGAGTTAAACTGGTCAGGGTAGAGGGAGGCACTGGTGAGGGGCCCGGCCTGGATCGGGCTGCCCCGGGCCTGGCAGGGCCCAGCAGTGGCTGCTCCCAGGAGTGATGGGGCTTCCCGGCCGGGGGTGCAGGAGTGAGGGCGGCAGGGAGAGCAGCCTGGGGTGCGGAGCAGAGGAAGCGCTGAGGCTGCTGCCATGGGAAGCCGTCCGCGGGCTGAGCTGCCGTGAAGACGGCCCTGTCGCCCGGGCACCTCCTGTGCGGGCACCTCCTGTGTGGGCACCTCCTGCGGGGGCACCTCCCACTCAGGAGCAGCGTGGGAAGAACACGGATCTGAACTAGCAGAGTCCCCGCTCCACCACAGAGGAGCGCCCTGACTTTGGGCAAGTCATGTGACCTTTAGATGTCTGAGCTTCGGCCTGTAAAATGGGGGAAATGATGAGACGTTTCTCATAGAGGTGCAAGGGCTACAGGATAAGATTCTTGCTAAGTCCCTGGGAACCGCTAAGAATTGTGTTAAACAGTTTTATCCCTTTTTTTCCTAATGCGCCTTCTTACCAGATGCACCACCGGGCACCGGCTCCCCTGCAGAGGCCTGATGCCAAAGAGGTGTCTCCTGCCTCGTCCCATCATCCACTCTTACCGTCCGTCCGTCCAAGATGGTGTTAAAACAGGGAAATGGACCCACTCCCTGTGGTCACCCTCAGCCCATTTCCTTCTCCTCACCAGACAGCTGACCGGTCCTGAGGCCACAGACGCCCTGAGGCCCCGGCCCCCTGGGTGGTGATGCTGCCCCCTGGTCTCACCTGGGTGCCTGGGCCCTCCCCCAGGGCGCTCACAGCTTGGAGGGGCCCGGGCATCGGTGAGCTGCTAGAAAAAACTCCCGGGTTGACCTTAATGCGTTGCCTGGGTTGAGAACCACTGCCTAAGCTGAAAGAACATTCTAGAAAAATAAAGCCTGTGCTTCCCCTGGCTGGTTCTTTGGGATGCAGGCAAGGTGGCTAGGGGAGGAGAAAGCAGGGAGGGAGGTGGCAGCCCACGGCCTTGGCATGTCGCTGGAATGTGGCAGCGTTCGCGGGTATGTGCGGACCTCGGAGTCTCCGGGCACCCAGGCCGGAGCGGTTTTAACGACGTCTCTCCCCGAAGGCCCAGGTTTGAAGGTCGCCAACAGCTCTGCACACAGGGCAGGACTTGGCCCGGCATTCCAAACAATGACCCAAGGCCTGGAATGCGCCCCCCCCTCCCCCGCCCCCCCTGCTCTGCAGCAGCTCAGCCAAACCCCAGGCCTGGCAGCCGTGGAAGACGGTGCAAAACAGATTCCTCTAAAGCCCAGCGTCACTGGTGATTTATGCTGCAGGAAAGACGCGACTTTCAAAAATAACAGGCCATTGTTGCTACCCACGGAGGAGGGGCGCTGCAGGGTGACTGTGGGGTCAAGGCCACGCGCCCCTCCGTCCGCAGTCTCCCCAGGAAGGAAGGAAGGCTCAGAGGCTGACATGGTTCCCCAGCCTCAGGGGGGGGCGGGCACCCCTGCTCTCCTGACGCCCAGGCCTCGTTCAGGCCTCACGTCTGCCTGCCTCGGCCACAGCGGCCTCCGAGTGGCCTGGACCATTCCTCCCTGATGCCCACTCTTTACTCACATGCATGTTCCTGCCACGCTTACACGCACACGGTCTTCAGTGACCGCAGCGAATGGCAGGACAGCACACTTAATTGTGGGTGTGCACCGTCCGTGCCACCGTCTCAAACACAAACTCTGCCTTATCCTCCCGATCCGACAATGAAAGCTGCTGATGCGTCTAGAGCAGCGGTTCTCAACCTGTGGGTCGCGACCCCTTTGGGGGCCGAACGACCCTTTCACAGGGGTTGCCTAAGACCATCAGAAAACACATATATAATTACATATTGTTTTTGTGATTAATCACTATGCTTTCATTATGTTCAATTTGTAACAATGAAAATACACCCTGTATATCAGATATTTACATGACCATTCTAACAGTAGCAAAATTACAGTTATGAAGTAGCAACGAGAATAATTTTATGTTTGGGGGTCACCACACCATGAGGAACTGTATGAAAGGGTCCCGGCGTTAGGAAGGTTGAGAACCGCTGGTCTAGAAGAACATACGTGATCGAGCTTTCCATCCACACAGACCACTGTGGTCTGCGTTTCCGATCTACCGGCTCCCTTTCCCACTATTGGCTGTGGTGGAGGGAGAGGCAGGAGCAGAGGGAGGTGAGAAAGGACTAACCCTGAGCCTGTGAGGCTCCCAGTGGGGAAGTGACCAGGTGCTCACACTCACTGTCAAAAACCAAAGGAGCAGCTAACTCATTGAATGACAATAGATGTGGCCCCAGCTCCTCCCGGCCCCACATTCCACATGCCCCCCTCCGGTCACTCAGGCTGCGGGCCCCACATTCCACATGCCCCCCTCTGTCACTCAGGCTGCGGAGACAGGATACGCCCACAGAGTCCCAGCCTGTTCCCAGGTCGTCCTCCCAGAAAAGACATTGTCCTCCCTTCTTCAGGAAAAGGCCTCCTGCCCAGCCCCACGCTGGCGGCCCTGCAACACCCGAGGGAGCGGTCATGCCTGGTGAGCCTGTCCCTCACCCAGGAGGGAGGGTGGCCGGGGAGAGAGAAGACCTGCAGGGCGTCCAGCAGGCCCAGCTCAGGCTGCTCTCATCTCCTTCTCCTCAGTGGCGGGCCCAGTGGGTGCTTCCCCTCCCCAGTGGGTGCTCCCTCTCCCCAGTGGGTGGCTGTCCTCAGTGGGTGGCTGTCCTCAGTGGCTGGCTGTCCTTAGTGAGTGGCTGTCCTCAGTGGGTGGCTGACCTCAGTGGGTGGCTGTCCTCAGTGGGTGGCTGTCCTCAGTGAGTGGCTGTCCTTCCTCAGTGGGTGGCTGTCCTCAGTGAGTGGCTGTCCTCAGTGGGTGGCTGTCCTCAGTGGGTGGCTGTCCTCAGTGGGTGGCTGTCCTCAGTGGGTGGCTGTCCTCAGTGGGTGGCTGTCCTCAGTGAGTGGCTGTCCTCAGTGGGTGGCTGTCCTCAGTGGGTGGCTGTCCTCAGTGGGTGGCTGTCCTCAGTGAGTGGCTGTCCTCAATGGGTGGCTGTCCTCAGTGGGTGGCTGTCCTCAGTGGGTGGCTGTCCTCAGTGGCTGGCTGTCCTTAGTGAGTGGCTGTCCTCAGTGGGTGGCTGTCCTCAGTGGGTGGCTGTCCTCAGTGAGTGGCTGTCCTTCCTCAGTGGGTGGCTGTCCTCAGTGGGTGGCTGTCCTCAGTGAGTGGCTGTCCTGAGTGGGTGGCTGTCCTCAGTGAGTGGCTGTCCTCAGTGGGTGGCTGTCCTTAGTGAGTGGCTGTCCTGAGTGGGTGGCTGTCCTGAGTGGGTGGCGGTGGGGAGAATGAAGGCCGGAGGCGGAGGCTTCCGGGGCAGAGGAGAATTCTCCTCCGAGGAACAGGTGGCTGCAAGCGGGGCTCAGGTGTCAGGGATCTGCCGAGACCCTGTCTGCGCCAGAGGAAGAAGCAGTGGCTGGTCCAAGAGGGTGAAGGCCTTTTAGATTCCCATCCTGTTCCTGATTCCCTCTCCCAACCCCTTCCCCGTGTGCAGTTGGGTAAGAAAACGGGTAAGAACCCCGAAGGGGTGGGTCAAGTAGGAACGCGGGTCTGAAACACCCCCAGCCTGTGACTTTGAGGGAGTGACCCTCACCCTCTGGCCCCGTGAACATCCGA
>NW_005871505.1:59259-60665 GCF_000147115.1 Myotis lucifugus
ACCCTTTCACAGGGGTTGCCTAAGACCATCAGAAAACACATATATAATTACATATTGTTTTTGTGATTAATCACTATGCTTTCATTATGTTCAATTTGTAACAATGAAAATACACCCTGTATATCAGATATTTACATGACCATTCTAACAGTAGCAAAATGACAGTGATGAAGTAGCAACGAAAATAATTTTATGGTTGGGGGTCACCACAACATGAGGAACTGTATTAAAGGGTCCCGGCGTTAGGAAGGTTGAGAACCGCTGGTCTAGAAGAACATACGTGATCGAGCTTTCCATCCACACAGACCACTGTGGTCTGCGTTTCCGATCTACCGGCTCCCTTTCCCACTATTGGCTGCGGTGGAGGGAGAGGCAGGAGCAGAGGGAGGTGAGAAAGGACTAACCCTGAGCCTGTGAGGCTCCCAGTGGGGAAGTGACCAGGTGCTCACACTCACTGTCAAAAACCAAAGGAGCAGCTAACTCACTGAATGACAATAGATGTGGCCCCAGCTCCTCCCGGCCCCACATTCCACATGCCCCCCTCCGGTCACTCAGGCTGCGGGCCCCACATTCCACATGCCCCCCTCTGTCACTCAGGCTGCGGAGACAGGATACGCCCACAGAGTCCCAGCCTGTTCCCAGGTCGTCCTCCCAGAAAAGACATTGTCCTCCCTTCTTCAGGAAAAGGCCTCCTGCCCAGCCCCACGCTGGCGGCCCTGCAGCACCCGAGGGAGCGGTCATGCCTGGTGAGCCTGTCCCTCACCCAGGAGGGAGGGTGGCCGGGGAGAGAGAAGACCTGCAGGGCGTCCAGCAGGCCCAGCTCAGGCTGCTCTCATCTCCTTCTCCTCAGTGGCGGGCCCAGTGGGTGCTTCCCCTCCCCAGTGGGTGCTCCCTCTCCCCAGTGGGTGGCTGTCCTCAGTGGGTGGCTGTCCTCAGTGGCTGGCTGTCCTTAGTGAGTGGCTGTCCTCAGTGTGTGGCTGACCTCAGTGGGTGGCTGTCCTCAGTGGGTGGCTGTCCTCAGTAAGTGGCTGTCCTACGTCAGTGTTGGCTGTCCTGAGTAAGTGGTTTTTCTCAGTGTTTGGGCTGTCCGCAGTGATTAGTGTACTTAACGGGTGGCTGCTTCAATGGTGGTTGTCCTCAGTCGAGGCTGCCTGTCGAGAGGTGTTCACCATGGAAGATGGTTTTAGTTTTAAGTGTGCTTACTAGGGGGTGGTCTAACGAAGAGTTGCTCCAATGATGGTTCCGGGCCTAGGGAGCGTCCTCATTTTTGTTGTCCTCCTTGTTTGTTGAATTCATAAGATATTTTCTTAGTTGTCGTTAAAAACGCGGTTGTCCTTTTTTAAGTAAACCTTTTCCCTTTTGGATGTTGAACCCATGGTGGGGTGCCTTTCTGGGGAGGATTTTTA
>NW_005871505.1:61013-80600 GCF_000147115.1 Myotis lucifugus
GGCTGTGGGGAGAATGAAGGCCGGAGGCGGAGGCTTTCGGGGCAGAGGAGAATTCTCCTCCGAGGAACGGGTGGCTGCAAGCGGGGCTCAGGTGTCAGGGATCTGCCGAGACCCTGTCTGCGCCAGAGGAAGAAGCAGTGGCTGGTCCAAGAGGGTGAAGGCCTTTTAGATTCCCATCCTGTTCCTGATTCCCTCTCCCAACCCCTTCCCCGTGTGCAGTTGGGTAAGAAAACGGGTAAGAAACCCGAAGGGGTGGGTCAAGTAGGAACGCGGGTCTGAAACACCCCCAGCCTGTGACTTTGAGGGAGTGACCCTCCCCTCTGGCCCCGTGAACATCCGAGCCCCGCCCCCCCCCCCCCCCCCCGGGAAGCGACGGACAGACATGCTGTAAGGCCCCCAGCTTCGCCCGTTCTGATTCTCGATGACCCGAGCCACGTGGGGCAATGAGTTTCAAACTTCCTCTCCTCCCTCATCCACAACAACAGTGATTTCTCCACGGCCAGCAGCGCGCTTGGAGAGGAAGAAAAAGTACCAGTTATGGTCACAAGATCAATGAGCCGAAACCCAAGATTAAGATGTTTTATATCCGCAGAGCAATTTATCACAACGATGTCAGACAAAAAGTTCTAGTGGATGTTTACACGAGGACTTGACGAAAAATTCCAGACACGAAGCTTCTGGAACTCAGACTTGAACTCAGAGGACCTCCCACCTCTGAAAAAAAATTTACAACGGAATTTTTTTCCTTAACAAGAATTCCTATTTCAGCGGTGATTCGAGTTCTCTCATTGGGGGCACAGGAAACCCGGGCTGCCTGGACCGGTCCTTCTAGGCATGACAGCTAAAGATTTACTGAAGTAGCGCTGTTTTTGTTTTGTTTTTAAATATATTTTTATTGATTCCAGAGAGGAAGGGAGAGGGAGAGAGATAGAAACATCAACGAGGAGAGAGAATCATGGATGGGCTGCCTCTTGCACACCCCACACTGGGGATGGAGCCCACAACCCGGGCAAGTGCCCTGACTGGGAATGGAACTATGACCTCCTGGTTCATAGGTTGATGCTCAACCACTGAGCCACGCTGCTAAGTAGCACTGTTTTTTTAATAATAAATTATTTTTTATTGTAATAATAAGTTATTTTGAATAATTTTGGAGGAAATCATCCTGAAAGACATCATACTTCCCTGACTTCAACAGAAGACACCGAATGTCACTCAGTCTTTTCCGCAATAGGATCCCTGGTTACTACAGCACAGTCCTCGGCCCAGGGAAGTGCTCCAGGCCCTGACTTTTCCTCTGACGTGTCCAGGATTCAGAGCTGCCACTGCTCCGTGCGGTCACCCCTGTCAGCTGTGGCCGTCTCTCCGTGATGGAAAATGTTCTTAATGCGTCACCGCACACACAAGGCAGCACAGTCCCTGCCACTCACCGGGCTTCGCAAACATGTTTGTGGGAATCGTGCGTGAGTTACCACGGCAGACAAGCCCTCTACAGCCAGGTGTGACGTGGTGACATGAACACTGGGAGGGCTGGAGGGGCTGGTGAATACAGGGGTCTAGCCCTCACCTCCCTCCCAGACAGGGCCGAGCCACCGGAGGAGTCCTGATCTTTCACGGGAGGTGGAAACGGACAGAGGCAGGTGAGTAACACCACACGGAAGGACTCCACGAACGCTGGCCGTTACAGGAAACTCGGCGCTATCGCGTCCTATTTCTATTTCTAGGCGCGGTGGGGCTACTCGATTGGAAACGGAGGGAGGGACTGGCATCCTTCTATTTTTCAGGGAGCGGCCTGATGGGGCACATCGCCACACCCACCTCCTAAGGATCCTGGGCGAATTATTTACCCTCTTTTAATTTCAGCTTTCCTATCTGAAAACAGTAACGACAGGGCTCCTCCAAGAATGAAATAATTCCTTTTTAAAGCACTCACCATAGGCCCGACCTTAGCAGACATGCAGCTACTGTTCCTGTAACACATGTCTGTTCCTGGATTTGGGGCCCCGGTGCCCACCCTGTGCATGGCCAGGCCGTGTGGCTGCACCGACCTTTCTCTCTGGTACTTGCTTCCTGGCAGATGCCACCCGGCCTCAGGGCTGGGTCCCCTGGACCCCACGGTGGCGGCCTCCACGGAAAGAAGGTCTAAGTCCCTCCGTCCCTGTGTTACAGGCGCCAGGCATTTCCATTACCCCAGCCTCCCAAGGCCTGGGCTCCAAGGCGGGCCTGTTAGGGGAGGACGGAGAGGGGACTTAAAGGAAACGGGGATCCAAGGCCTCAGTCCCTCAGAAACCTCACGATCCTCAGTGAGTGGCAGCTGGAAATATAAGACCTTCCCACGTCAACGCCAATTATTACAGCATTAAAACATTCGCTGTCAAAAACAAAATGAGAGCCTCAAATCTGTATGCAGAAGTATCCCACACGAAAGTGGGTTCCACCTGAAGAAACACATTAGTTTCTCCTTGATTTAAATGTACAAATTCACAACCCCCCAGTTTCTTTCTCGGTGTGATCCCAACAGAAGCTACTAACACGTGTCTTAACGTGGAGACATTAAATACTGCACAATAGCCCAGCCGGCGGGGCTCAGTGGTTGGGCGTCAACCTATGAACCAGGAGGTCATGGTTCGATTCCCAGTCAGGGCACATGCCCGGGTTGCTGGCTCCATCCCCAGTGTGGGGTGTGCAGGAGGCAGCCAATCAGTGGTCCTCTCTCATCATTGATGTTTGTCTCTCTTTCTCTCTCTCTCTCCCTTCCTCTCTGAAGTAAATAAACATATATTAAAATATATATAAATAAATACTGCTCAATCAGTGGGCTGTCTTACAAGTCATTATTCTTGGAAGTCTATAAAGAACACTCTAGAATAAGGATGAGGATGAGCAGACACTACCAAACACGCCCTGACGAGGGAGAGGGCTCGCTAGGTAAAGAAAAATGCTGAATGCGATGTTATCACCTCCACGTCAGCTTAACAAATACCTTTGGCCAATGTGTTTTCATAGTGTCTCTAATCTAAAGATCTCCTTACTGGACTTGGACAATGCCTTTTTAAGGCCTAGCTGAGTTTGCCAGCTACTTGCTGACTGTGTTAGGTAACTCTTCAGACTGTTTTCCTTGCTAAATTCCAGGACCATTGTATAGATCTTATCTGCCAAACTCTTCATTAGCCGCATTGCTGACTTCTGAGTCTTTCCTAAGTGAGGCGTCCTTCATACACAAAACAGTGGACTTGATCTCAACTCCTGCAGAAGTCATGGGGGCTGTTCAGTAACAAGTTCAGACGTCTAAACGGTCAATCCGTCAGCAGTCCACACCGAGCACTAAGAACATCCAGAACGGCACTTTCCCAAACACGGAGTCTCCTGGGACACACAAGCTGAATCCCAGCGCAGAGCTGAAGGAGACTCACGTCAACGTGGAGAAAAGCACTTTATCTAGGGTTTGAAACACTTGATCTGCAGTCGAGATGCCTTTTATTTTAGCTGCCCTTCCCTACTTGGGAACTCATTTACTGAAAAATGTGCATCAATAAAGCGATGGGCTGATCAAAATCCATTTTTCACACGAATATAAATAAAGCTTTGCAGAACTTCTGCCAGGATTCTGAGACTTGTGGTCCTGCAGGGAGTGAAAGAGGAAGTGGTGAGGGCCAAGCGGGAGGCCAGGGAGCAGGGAGCAGGGAGCAGGGAGCAGGGAGCAGGAGGCTGAGGGTCCAGAGCCAGGAACCCTGGGGCCTGAGTGAGATTCCTGAGCTATGGGAACCCTGAGGACGTTTCCTAATAAATTCAACCATCACCCCTAATATGCCTATTTTTTTTTAAACTGGAACTCTTCACACACTAAATTGGTAAATGTACAGGTATATTAAGACCCACATTAAAAACCACATACAAAAGTAATTTGGCTTTTGCTCCAAAAGTTAGAAGTTTGTTTATCCTAACCACTTTTAAAAACTCAACTTCTATGTAATCGCTACTTTCGCTATTTTACGTGTATACCTCTGGCACACTAGAGATCTGTAGGATAAATAAGTATCCAGCTGTGTTCATTGTTGAGCTATGGAAACACTTCTGCATTGAATGACTGTAACACAGATAATGGAGTCAGGTTGTATTTACAGGGATCACATACTGTTTCCCTCTGCTCTGTGCTTGGCCCTTTTTTTCTAGTTCTACTAATTCTTGTGAGATCACTTTTTCCCTCCGGGACTGACATCTCTTGTATCAGTATCCCCAACGTTGTTCCTGAACTTCAGATCTGCAAGCTCAAGCGCCTAAGGGATCTTCTTATATACAGTAGATTTATTCATCCTGTCAAACATCTTTTGAGCATCTATTCTGTGCCAGGAATTAATTCTTAGTGTTGGAGATGTAGCAACGAACCTAACAGGCCACAATCTCCACCCTCACAGAGCTTATGTTACAGAGAGATGCAAAGCAGAACAACTAAGATGACAGATTAAAATGAGGCAGTGGGAAAGGCACCTTGGAGAAGGGACATTTTTAAAGCTGGTTTGGGAAGACCGCACGGAGAAGACAGGTGAGCGCCAGCCTGGAGGGAAGGAGGCAGTGAGGACACGGAAGTCTGCTGGAAGGTACCTCAAACCAAAGATGCTACATGAACGCAGTTTTCCTGGCAAGCCAGCCTCTCCTCCTGTTTCCTGTCTCTGAACTGTGCCATCGTCTATCCCAGCATTCAAATAAATAAATAAAAATCAATAAATAAATAAACAGACTCAACTTTTTCAGTAACTGACGACTATCTGCAGCCCAGGCCCCTCTGATCCTACCTCCTAATGCCCTATTCCAGGGGTCCTCAAACTACGGCCCGCGGGCCACATGCAAATACAAATATTGTATTTGTTCCTGTTTTGTTTTTTTACTTCAAAATAAGATATGTGCAGTGTGCATAAGAATTTGTTCATAGTTTTTTTTTAAACTATAGTCCGGCCCTCCAACGGTCTGAGGGACAGTGAACTGGCCCCGTTTAAAAAGTTTGAGGACCCCTGCCCTATTCTTTCCTACCCTGAGGACGGAAGTCGCTGCCTTTGTTTAGGGCATCACCACATCCCCCTGGATTTCTCTAGCAGGCCTTCTCGGACCCAGACTTCCTGCCCCAGCCCACCCCGATGCTGCCAGGCAGTGAGACTGTGACATGCAAAGTTTACCGTGCCTTCTCCTGCACCCATTTCCCCTGGTTTCCCCTGACAGTCAGACCCACACTCTTCATCCCCATGACTGCACACACCATTTCATCTGTGGACTTTTATTGTTAGCAACACAGAGAGTTTCAGTTCTGGAATACCTGAATTGCAGAAATGACGACTCACTTCTGGTAAAGAGAACCTGAGGTTGGCAGAACTGGGCCAAAGGCTTAGGAAAGGAAACGACACCGGAGAGGAGGGAGGTCCGCCGGGTCTCTAAAGGAGTAACGCAAGTGAAACCCAGTCTAGAAGCCAGACATGAAATTAGAAAAACGTGTAACATATAAATAGCCAACCAGGAATAGCAGAATGTCACTTGATCTGTATCAGATCCAGAGTAAGACGAAACAACTTTGCAAGCGTCTCATTCGCTGTGCCGAGGGGGGGCACCCAATCCTTGTTTACAAGTACGGATGGTAAGTAGGAATCGACAGAACACGCACTGTGTTGGAGGCATGTCACTGTAGGGCTTCCATTCGTTACCACGTGGTCTCCCCTCATTCATGAACAGCAGTTAGAATTATACTGAGCAGTTTCCAAAGAATTATGGTTCATTCTGCTCTTCAGAGAACACGACTTAAAAATGATTAGACTTTTTATTTTATATGCTCCTATCACTATTTTGACATTTCTACCTATGCATCTAGGAAAATTCATATTCTTGATAATAGTATAAAACGTAACTTTAAAAAAATAGGAATTCTTATGGATATTTTAAGAACTTTATAGACATAAAAACATGCTTTCTGTTAAAGAAGTTTTATAGTTATGCACGGCAATCAACTGGAGATATCCTTAAAGTGGATTGCAACTCAGTAGAGGTAGGTGTCAGGCAGAGACCTGGATTCTCATTTCTGGAACTTTCTCAGGAGATGCCACTGGCCCATGGACACACTTGAATGGCAAGGCCTGAGTCAGTGGCTCTCAGCCTTGAGGTCTATTGGAATCGCCTGGAAAGCTTTAAAAAAACAAACAGAATTTCTCGTGGTGAAAGGTCCGGTCTGGGTACTGAGTTTCCAAAACTCCCAAGCAGCCACATTCGAGAAGCTGTGGCCTCAGACGGATTGGTTAGATTATCAGGCCTTCTTTCCCCTGGTTTCTGTTACTGGGGAGAACAGCCCAGAATGACCAGTACTGCATAGATTATGAGAGTAACAGGTGCCCCAAATCTCCACATCCTGAGAGTACGATTCATTGTCAATCGGGTTCTAAAGTTCACAATCTTGGTGGCTTCATTTACATACCTCCACTACATGATTTAATAACATACTTTTAATATATTTTAAAGTTAAATATTCATGGAGTTTTAATGAAACGACAATCTGACTTATTTTTAGATGAGGATGTAGATGTGTAAAAAAGTGAATTTAATGCCTATGGAGGTATCTATTCCTCTTTACAAATAAAAAGCTCAGATTAGCTGGGAAGTTTATAAAAAACAATTCCCAAACCTGGTACTCACACCAGCAGAAAGACCCAGACTCAGAAAGGAGGATCAGAAAGTTTACTTAGTATCTGTCCCTACTTGAGGTAGGAACATTGATCCTGGGTTACAAGTGAATTGTCACTCTTTCTTCATAAGGCTGTTCCTAATTATTGATAAACTGAGGATTATAAAGGGTCAAGCTGCAATTTCAACAAGGCTCCCTCCTTAATGATTAGAAATGCACATCAAAAAAACATAATAGGATGTAGAGAAAGTCCAGTAATAATGTGAAAACACACAGAAATGGCATTAAGTGTAACTATGACCGGCCAAAAAATACATACATAGTGTGGCAGTGCAAACAGATGGGTCTGGACGGGGGGGACCCCTTCCTACTTTGCCACTAATTAGCCATCTAACAGCAAATCCGACCCCCAGTCTCATCTGAAAAAGAAAAGCACCTCAAAGAGATGACCTTGAGTCCCTAGCAGACCAAAGCTCTATGATCCAAAAAGAACTAGCTAAGCGGTCCTCAGAAGCAACTATGATTAATTCTAATTAAAGAAAATCCCAGAGTTGTTTCAACATGATTGGTTTAACAAGTCTCTTAAGGGAAAAAACATGTTAAATTTGTCTTCAAAAAAGTCTACTATTTGGCTATCACTGAAAATAGCAAATGACTTTTTTTAAAAAAAGGCCTGTAGGGCAAGTGGGGAGAAACGGATCACTAAGCACATAGAGCAAGACCACCAGGCAGAAACCAAATAAACAACGTAAATGAGGAAAATGAAACGTGAAGAGCTTTTCCTAAGGAAAACGGTTTCAAAGCATGAACTATGGGACTTGATCTCTCCCGAAGAATACACAGGGATTCTTATTAAATACACCATGTTTCTGAGTACAGCCCACAACTCATAATGCCGAGGTAAAATGACCCTCATTAATAAAAGTGGTAGTGCATGGAGATCATTCCCTTTTAATTTATTGTTCAGTTTTAAATACATGTCCCGCCAGCCACAGAACCCCTGGTGGGCCGGCCCCTGCGAGCATCACACCTGCTGCTCCGGCAGCTTCCGTCACCAGGCTGCTGAGAAGCGGCGGCCATGGGCAGGGGGCACCCGGCTGTCCGAGGGCAAGTCCCCCCGTCAATCTTCTTCCGAGCTGGAATCCTCCTGGTCGGAGAGCTCGGGGACGGGGAAGCGGAGGATGGCGGCGACCCCCGTCAGCTGGCTGAGCTGCTCCCCGGACACGTGCAGGCTGGAGAAGATCCGCACGGTGCCCGCGTTCTCCTTCACGCTGTCCACCAGCCGCACGTACCGGCTCCGGGTGGCCACCTCCTGGTGCCGGAAGAGCTCGTCGCTGATGAGCAGCGTGTCGATGGCCGTGGCCTCGTTGGCCTTCTCCACGTGCTTGAGTCCGTAGCAGGCGCGGTCGGGCTCGTGCTGCAGCATCTTGTAGAAGTCGTCCAGGGCCTTCACCTCCCCGGCAGCTTTCGTGTCCGACAGGCGGCTGGCCACCGTGGGGTCACACAGCACCTCCTTCAGGGAGTACTTGTGTCCGGAGGAGGCGTGGACCTGGGATGGCAGGGGCAGGTCAGACACAGCATCTCTTAGCACTCCATGACCCAGCCCGCCACGACCAAAAGCAGTGCAGGCTCCATATGCTCAGGACTCGGGCCGCGGTGTACTGCACACACTGGCCAGCTAGTTCCCGGCTCTTTTCACATCGCACTTACAATCCCCCTCAAATGAAGACTTTCTTCCCTGCCCTAGCCAGTGTGGCTCAGTGGATAGAGCGTCGGCCTGTGGACTGAAAGGTCCCGGGTTCGATTCCGGCAAGGGCACATGCCTGGGTTGTGAGCTCGATCCCCAGTAGGGGGCGTGCAGGAGGCAGCCGATCCATGATTCTCTCATCATTGATGTTTCCATCTCTCTCCCCCTCTCCCTTCCTCTCTGAAGTCAATAAAAATATATTAAAAAAAAAAAAGACTTTCTTCCCTGACACTGTTCCCAGGTCTAAAGCTTCAGGAATCGTTTCTTTGTTACTATTATTTATTTTAATCCTCCCCAGAAGGTATTTTTTCCATTGATTTTTCTTTTTGAGAGTGGGAGGGAGAGACAGAGAGAAACACCGATGTGAGAGAGACATCGATTGGTTGCCTCTCCAGGTACCTGCCCTTGACGGGAATGGAACCTGGGACCCTTCAGTCCGCAGGCTGACGCTCTACCCACTGAACCACACCGGCTGGAGCAGGTATAGTTTCTCCTCCCCCGCACCCCGCTCCCCCCTCAGGCTGTGCATGCTCGCCCCGGGACCGAGGGCTCACCTGCAGGAACTTGGACCGGTTCTCCAGCAGCACCTTGTTGTCCGTCTTCACCGCCTGCTGGAACATGTAGTCGCAGAACTGCTCCCGCACGAAGCCCGGGCTGGCCACCAGGACGCACTTGACCACGTCGAAGTGGATGTGGCGCTGCACCGCCTGCACCACCTGCTCGTAGAAGCGCTCCAGCGCGCGGTCGTGCTGGCTGCAGTTGCCGCGGCGCTTGCGGGGGATGCTCACCTCCACCTTGGCGCGGGTCAGGGTCATGCTGGGCGTGACCAGGCAGACGTGCGCCAGGCCCTCCTGCATGACCACGGCCGCCACGTCGGCGCTCCAGGCGGGGTCGCAGGCCTGCTCGATGCGCGCCAGCACCACGCTGTCCCACTGCTTCTTGGCCAGCGTGAACTGGCGGTTGGGCTCCAGCTCGATGGTGTGGTAGGCGCCCATCTTCACGTACTCGTTCTCCTGGAGGTTGGTGCCCCGCACCCGCAGCTGGCAGGCCTGCGAGTCGAAGTCGATGGCCTCCACGCACAGGGTGAGCGTGGTGCGCACGCGGCTGCTGCCCACGCTGCCCGTGGACGACTCGGTCTGCACCTTGCGGATGGTGGAGGCGCGCAGGCTGTCGCCCACCTGCACCAGGTTGTACGTGTGCCACATGTCCTCGGGCTCCTCGGGCACCAGGGTCACCTGGCCCGCGTTGTCCTTCTCGATGTCCTTCCTCAGGAGCTTCATGGCGCGGGCCGGGGCGCGGCGCCGATGGAGGGGCCGCGGGGTCCCCGGGGGTAGAGGGGACCGGCCGTCCCGCCGGGAAGGGGGCGGGGCCCGCCTACAGGTTCCCACGGGCGCCGGTGGCGGAAGGAAGGACGGGATCCGGCCGGCCGGGGAGCAGGGACACTCACTCCAGTCCCGCCATTCTCAGTCTCGGGCGCCGCGACCCACCGGCACGAGGGACCCCCTTACGGAACTCCGTCCCGTCCGCGTTCCGGCCGCCGGCGCCGACCCAGCGGCTGATGCAATGAGGGCGCTTGACAGCCGGCTTCCCGCCGCCCCGCCCCGCGCACGTTTGACGTCCGGCGGGGGGCGGGGCCCCAGCTTGCGGGCGCGCAGGCGCAGTGCGCGGGGAGCGGCGCCGGACGCTGATCCTCCCAGGGAGGCGGACGCCGATCTTCCTGGCGAGCCCGGGATTTTAATGCTCAAGTTGCACTTTCCACGCCTTCCCTTCCCTTCCTTCCCTTCCCTTCCCGTGGGTGAGGGCGCTGGGGCAGGAGAGGGAACGTGTGCACTTTCTAAAGCTGCGTGCAGCCGCCACGCTCCACCTTCTCCCTTCGCGTAAATCCAGTTTCAAAACTTACCTAAAACGAAAAGGAATTCTCAAAAGTGCTGACCTGGCCCCGAAACGGCAAAGTAGGCTTTGCTCTCGCCTCGCCCGGCCTCGGACGCGGCACTGCACGCCGCCGGGGGGCCTGATCGGCCCGAGGTCAGAGCAGCTCCCGGGAGGGAGGGACCCCAGGACCCAGGATCCCAGAGCCCAGCACCCAGGGTCCCAGCACCCAGCACTCAGGGTCCCGGAACCCGGAGCCCAGGGTCCCAGCACCCGGAGTCCTAGCACCCAGAACCCAGGGTCCCAGCACTCAGTGTCCCAGAACCCGGAGCCCAGGGTCCCAGCACCCGGAGTCCTAGCACCCAGAACCCAGGGTCCCAGCACCCAGAAACCAGGGTTCCAGCACCCAGGGTCCCAGAGACCCGGGTGGGCGGCCTCAGCCCGGCTGCTCTGCTGCTCTGCGCGGCGAGGGCTCTAGGGTGGGGGTTGGGTCACAGGAACTCAGGCGGGACGTCTCTGCTACAGCTGAGCCCAGGTGTGGGAAGTGGGGAAACGGACCCACTAGGTCCTAGTGACGAGGGCCCGGGTCTGACAGCCACAGAACTGATGATAAAGTAAACCCTAAGGCACTTAACCTTCGCCGGGGCTGGGCGGCTTGAGTGGGGATTGCCTCTTAAAACCCAGCGAACAGAACACCCAGCCGGCTTCTCCTATGAGGAGGGCGGAGCAGCCCTGCGCACACATCTCTCACCATCTCCTTTCCTGGCTACTGCGAGTGGCATTGAGGGGAAGCTTGCCACCCTGAGCCTGGGAGACGGGGATGAAAAGGAGGGATTGCCTTGGGCACAAATCTTAATACACGAGTCTCAGTGACCTTCCTCGGAGCTTTTCTTTCTTACGCAGTGACCCTGCAAGAGTCCCTTGCACACAGTAGGCACTCATACCTGGATGCCAGAATGGCAAGCTGAGAGGATCAGATTCACCAGAGGCAGCTCTATGAACATTATCACAGGTAATGCGATCAGGCCCTGGTATTTTCTCAGCTATAGTTCATTTAATTTCACAATTTAGTCTAGAAAGTAATTCCTCTTACTTTAAAACTGCTGTGATCCTGCAGCAGTCTATGGTACTTTCATTCTTTACTGAAGTCAGCAACATCGTGAGGACACGAGGAAAAGACCATGATTTAGCTCTGTTGCTTTAAATTCTAATGTTATAGTAATTTACTGGTTCTTTGAAAAAAGAAACCTTTACATCAGTAACTTTATATCTATTTTTTTCTATAATATTTTATTTCTGTTAATCTCTCCAGAAGAAAAAAAGTTAGTGGTGTTATTACCGCCAACAGTTTTCAATTTGTTGCTGTTGACATACTTCTAGTGTCTCCAAAAAAAAAGTCTTGAGCTAGAAGTCAAGCTTCCTGGATTGAAATTCTTACCCTGTAAGTTGTTTCCCTGTAACTCTAGGGCAGTCCTCAGGCTCTTTGAAACTCAGTTTCTTTTCCTTAAAAGTTGAGGGAACTGAATTCAATACCTAACAACTGTTTTAAGTGTAAACAGTAGCTGCAACAGTATTTGAAAAACTAAAACAATCCCCATGATCTCACCCGAACAGATTTACTTTCAGTTCTGCATATGACCTTTTCAGTTGGATTCCTGCTATGGCTCACGTTAGCTGTAAAACATCGGTACTGAGTTTAATACTTGCACACCCAGAGTCAGCAGACCTGAGTTCTGGTCTTTTCGAGTTAGATTCCAGCAACTTGAGATAAATCCTCCTAACCTCTACCAACCGGAAGCTTTTCATTCGGAATTGTAAATGAGGTTATTGGTCCTGCCTTCCCCACTTGACATCGTTATGGGGTCCTGAGGAGAGTATGCTACTTGGTGAACGGCAGTGCTCTGTGAACACGGAAGGTGCTAGGCCGCGTGCCTGGCTTGAAGCTGGATATCTGGATCAGACCTAGCAAGGGGCGAATGCAGCCTTGGAAAAACACATGGCTCAGCAAAGCTGACGGATGGACAGTCTGCTGGGCGCATTCATTCATCCTAGCACCTCTTCTCCAGGAAAGCCAACTTAGGCCAGTCCTGCTGCATAAAGCAGTTCGTGCCTCTCATCAGTGCAATGGGCGACATTCCTCCTTCCTATTACAACAGGTTCCAAATGGTTGGCATGACAGCAGCAGGGATGATGGGCTCCCAAAAGGTGGAACTCCTGTCTGAGCACCTTGGGCTCAGCACACGAGGGGCCGTACACGTTTACTGGGCTCTCCCTCGTCTTTTATTGCACCGCTCACGCTGCTACAACTGAACGCATCTGTTCCCTCCTCAGCACCTTGGGGGCTCTTCCTGCCAGAGCTTCTTTGCTCATCTGTGGCTTCTTTCAGGCTGGGAGCCTTTTAAGGGCAGAGACCGACTTCTATTTGTCTTTGTGTTCCTGGAACCCAGCGCAACAGCGGCCTCACCACAGTTATCACATGAAAGAATGAGTGGGTGTGAGCTCTCCTCTGGTTCAGAGCTGTTAACCTGTCTGTCACAGACATCTTACAAGTAGGAAGTCACATGCTGCTTTACAATGTTACTAACATTTTGAAAGAAGATGACTCTCAAGGTAAGTTTCTATAAACCTATTTCCATTTTTGAGCTACCCATGGTCAGATAAGTAAGGTGATTATTTTAAACATCTTATTGAAGGAAAGACCTTAAAACCTCTTAAAAATAATGTATAACAACAGTTGCTTTTATTATACACGATTTGGAAAATGATCTTTACAGGATAAGCAGCCAGAGCTCCGGGTATGAAAACCCAGCAGTAAAGGCAGTTGTTTAGCCTCAGACTGTGAAAAGATGCCGGTGTGGCCCCCACAAGCCAGGCTGAGGGACGATGGAAGCATTATTCGGCAAATCCAGTCAAAGGAGAAAAGGAAAAGGGAAAGTTTCTTTTGTCTAAGGAACTTGTACTCACTACCTAAATTTCCTGCAATTAAAAATACGTACTTGCAGTTGTTCCTAAACAATACAAAGCCTCTTCCTACCAAATAAATAAAATCATACCAACAAAGCATGTAGCTCCATTCCCTTGAATATCTGAATTACAGTCATTTCTCAGTTCATATTTCTCACTTGTTCTGTTGATGGAGATCTACTCTTTAGATAAAGCAATATTAATGTTTTAGCACTAAAGTGAATTTTTAAAAATAAATTATTTTATTGATTTCAGAGAGGAAGGGAGAAGGAGAGAGAGATAGAAACATCAATGATGAGAGAGAATCATGGATCGGCTGCCTCCTGCACGCCCCCTACTGGGAATGGAGCCAGCAACCCGGGCATGTGCCCTTGACCGGAATCGAACTGTGACCTCCTGGTTCATAGGTTGACGCTCAACCACTGAGCCATGCCAGCTGGGCTAAAGTGAATTCTTAACACCAACCAGCATACACTTTTACCTCCTTCTAAGACTTAGCTGACTTCCAGTCGTCCTTGTAAATGACAGATGTTGGATGAGAATTAGATCCCTTCACACCGCCCTCTGACCCCCACGAGGACAGAAAGTTAGGGGTTGGTTATTTTATCACCACCTTTCCCCCGAGGCTTCCTTTTAAAGGGGTTGAGAGGAAGCTCTGTTTTAGGATCTGGTGAGGCTGCTGGTGCCAGAAGAGCAATTAGCCCTGAGTCAGATACGAGCCTGACTCGGGAGGAGAACTGAGAGGGACAGTGTTCACATCTTCGTATCCAGAAGCAATGTCATTTGTATCCAGACAGAGTGTGTTTCAACTTTAACGATGCCCTTTCTGCAAATACAAAGAAATGTGGTAGAAAACGGCCACGTGGTCCACTGTATGTTATTGATTGTGATGATCAGAGGCACTTCGCCCCTGGAACTAGGGGACAGCGCTGGAACTGGGAGGCAGCTGATAGTCGTGCAGTTATAATTGGATTGGCGGCACTTTCCTTACTTAGTGGTGGTTAAGTTATGGTGCATTATTCAATTGATGACAGTTTCCATTCAATTAGGTATAAATATGGTGGGGATATAATTAAAGGAGACAATGTGATCCCTTAAGTATTTTATGAGTTTGTCTATATTCTTTCATGAATCACTCAATAAGTTATTCTTAGATGCGAAGGATAATTAACAGAAAAAGATCCTACCCTCACAGAATACCAGCAAGCTGGGAAGACAACCAGATGTTTCATTATAATATCATGTGATATGTTACAGAAGCAAAGGTCCTTGGGTCTCCGGGGGAGGGGGTGCAATTTAGTCCAGTGGGTTTCTTGGAAATGACATTCCCATGGGGAATTGGTCACTGCAGTGTGAGTAACTCTATGCAAAGGCCCAGTGGCTTCGGAGGAGCTGGCACAACCCAGGAGCTGAAAGAAGCTCAATATCTCGCGGACAGGAATACACTCGGCTCATTTCTTTTTATTGATTTCAGAGAAGAGGGAAGAGGGAGAGAGAGATAGAAACATCAATGATGAGAGAGAATCACTGATCTGCTGCCTCTTGCATGGCCCCCCTAATGGGGATGGATCCTGCAACCCGGGCATGTGCCCTGACCAGGAATCAAACCGTGACCTCCTGGTTCACAGGTTGATGCTCAAACACTGAGCCGCTGACCGGGCTATTCGGCTCATTTCCACGTCTCGATACTGCACTTGCTCTGAGAGCGAATACAATTCTCCAGTCACAGACGCTCTGAACGGGCAGTGCATTCTGACAGCAGCATTGTGGCAACAACGCCAAGTAGCTTTCTTCTCAAGTTGTTAACATGAATTCAAATACCCTATTTTGTGTTTCATACAACAGAAGAACAGTGTGGATAAAAAAAAAAAAAAGGCATTTTGATCCTTAATTTTCTGAATATACAGGGTGGGGCAAAAGCAGGTATACAGTTGTCCCTATGGAAACTAGCAACACAAATCCTGTGAGTTTACCGCTGTCTTTACAGATATTATAATGACCGGAACGTCTCTCCATCTTGTGATTCCCGGCCACCACTGTAAGCCACTGGAGGCCGCATGCTCGCTACGGGCGAGCGGCTGACTTCCTCCCATGTCAGCCATCGCCCCGCTGGGCCTCATGGTGAAGAGGAGATCTCGCCCGGGAAGAAAGTCACAAGAGAAGACCCGTCCTTCTAGGCCCGTGGTCGGCAAACTGTGGCTCACGAGCCACATGCGGCTCTTTGGCCCCTTGAGTGTGGCTCTTCCTAAGCCTTAGGAGCACCCTAATTAAGTTAATAACAATGTACCTACCTATATAGTTTAAGTTTAAAAAATCTGGCTCTCAAAAGAAATTTCAATCGTTGTACTGTTGATATTGGGCTCTGTTGACTAATGAGTTTGCCGATCACTGTTCTAGGCCAACGAAACTGTTTATAGGAAGGAGAGACCTGTAACTTCACGAGGTCCACCCTATAGTTGTATTCTTAATAACCAGAGTGAGCACTGTCATTAGGTTATACTTCATGTCAGGAAAGACAAAGACATCATCTGATTGCACTATAAACCTGAAAGTCATGAAAAGAACAGACTCACTGACGTCATCACTTAGATCCTTATCAGAGCCCTTCAGGCGGCTCCTGGGTAAACTTTGGAGGTTGAGCAAGAAGGAAGAGGACTGACATTCAGACGGCGCGCGGATGGCAGGTTTCAGAGCAGAAGATGTGAGGCAGAAACCGGAGCTGAGCGCAGGGCTTGCCATTTACTACTTGTGTGACTTTGGATAAATGACTTTAACCTCTTTCGGTTCCTTCATCTCTGAAATATGGGTAACAGTTCCACATTTCCCCTTTTAGTAAGACGGAAATGAAATAATACATGTAGAGTTCTGGGTGCAGGGGCTCACGCATAACATGTTGTCAATATGTGTCTCGCATCATGAGGTCATGTTATTTCTCCTCCGTTGTATGTTTGACCTTTGACCTCTGGGAGGTTGCCATCTATGTGGACATGGCCAGTGGGAGGGGTGGGCACAAAATGAGGGAGTGGGCTTCAGCTCTGGCACCAGCTGTGTTCCTCTTCCCGGGGCCACAGCTCCTGTCCAGGGGACCCCCCTCCCAGAACCAGAGTTCTAGGTGCAGCGGACAGGGCGCCCTCCTCAGGCCAGGAAGGTCCTGGCTTTTCTTCCCACTGTTGTCTTCCCACCGTTAGGGGCTCCCCCATCTCCTCAGTTCCTCTGTAAACAGTCCCTTCGTTAAACTCCCTTCCGCTAAACCCTTTATACGTGCCACTAGTTTTTGACTGGGACTCTGACAGACATAACATAACCATGAAGACTTTATTTGGACATAAGGGAGGACATCTTTCCAAATGAATCATCCTATCTAATAATAGACAAACATGGCAATTGACCGTACCTTCACTACGCCTCCCATTGGCTAATCAGCGAGATATGCAAATTAACCACCAACAAAGATGGCGGTTAATTTGCATATGTAGGCACGAAGCGGCCGAGCGAAGACGCAGCGAAGGCTTTGAAGGCAGCTCTGGCCAGAGCGAAGGCCTGGGTCCCGGGTGCCGGAGGAAAACCAGTGCCGGCAGCCAGGGGAAGGGAAGGCCTATTGCATGAATCTTTTCATGCAACAGGCCTCTAGTTTTTAAATATTGGAAACTGCCAATCCAAGACAGTTCTAACCCTAATGGAGATGCATTGCGATGATGGCAGTTTGCTGTGAGGGAAACAGGTTGGAAGGCTGGGGAACGTGTGTCTAGAGGGCCGTGGTGATGGGAAGGAAGGGTGGGGTTCTCTTCTAGATGCAGAAAGCCACAAGGCCATGGCCACAGGAGCAAAGTGAGCAGGAGGATCATGGGCAAAGGAAGGAACTGTGACTGCTGTCATGGGAAGTTATGTTCGGGTTTGTTTGTTTTTTAAAGAATTGACTTTTAGAGCGTGAAAAGGAGGGAGGGAGAGAGCCAGTGCCAGAGCGAAGCATCCATCGGTTTCCTCCCGCATGTGCCCTATTGGGGATCCACCAGGGCATTGAACTCCCAACCTGAGTATGTGCCCTGACCGGGAGAAGAACCTGCCACCTGTGCCTACAGGACGGCGCTCCAACCAGCTGAGCCCCACCTGGAGGGCCATGTTGAGAGATTTTAATGCGCAAAATAACGCCCCCCACAGATGTCCATGTCCCAATCAGTGGAGCCTGTGAATACGTTTCCTTATATGGCAAAAGGGACTTAGCAGATGTGACTACATTGAGGACCCTGAGATGGGAGGGACCCTGGGCCATTCAGGGGGCCAAGGTGATGGGAAGGGGCCTGTAGGAGGCAGGCGAGAGAGTCAGAGGCGAGGAAAGATCTGACAGGCCACTCTGCTGGCGTGGGAGGTGGCGGGGGAGCCCCAAGCCTGGGCTGCAGGCGGCCCCCGAAGCTGGACAGATTGTCCCTGGAGCCTGCTGACCACACACCACTGTGCTGCCCCCTGGTCCCGGCCCGGAGACTTCCGACCTGGGAACTGGAAGGTAGGACACGTGTCTTGTTTTAAACCATCAAATCCGTGGCAATCTGTTCCCACAGCAGGAGGACACTGACAGGAGGGTGGAAGGAGGTACAGGAAGC
Organism: Myotis lucifugus; assembly: GCF_000147115.1. Taxonomy (NCBI): domain Eukaryota; kingdom Metazoa; phylum Chordata; class Mammalia; order Chiroptera; family Vespertilionidae; genus Myotis; species Myotis lucifugus. Next base: position 78,850 of record NW_005871505.1, read on the forward strand.
TAGGTAGGCCACACCTGCGTGGCCAGTTGAGAATGTTTTATTTTATCTGAAGATGACAAGGAACCACCAGAGTGTTCTGACTAAAAACTCAGATATAATGAGAATTACTTGTGACCAGCATAGGGTAGAGTTTGGGTTCAGACGAGACAGGAAGTGCGCCCTGCAGGAGTGTGCGCTGGGGGTTAGGGGGTGGGGGGCGCTGGGGCTGGGACCCAGGTTGGGTGTGGACTCGATGTCTCCATGAGAAGTTTCCAAGCAACCTGACAACGGGATGACTGACAGGAAACCAGCAAAGAAAAGGAAGAAAAGTCCAATTTCAGATCCTTGCACTGTGAAACCGGCGTAAATACAGCACGTGAGGAAGCTGTTAACTCGGACCCAGTAACTTTTTACATTCTACACCTCAATACGCTTGAGTAACATATAGATGTATACACAGAGACACACACAAAAGGGAAGTAAATGTGATTTTGAAACCTCTATGCACCATTTCCCTTTAAGTCCCTTCCTGGAATTAGCAAGGCGCCTTATCCCAACAATTGCAGAAAACCCACAGTACGCAACCTGCGACGGTTTTAGGCCTGGAGAAGTAGACGCAGCGGAACCAAAAAATGCTTCTCTATGTACAGGCAGATATGGAAATAATTACGTGTGTACGTGATAACGTTATATATAAATGAAAAATCATACACAGATGAGATTGTAACTTCTGAACCAACATTTTCTTAAGCCTTGTTCTTGTCTTTTTGGAGGCCATGCGAGTATCATTTGACCATTTCTGCCTTAGTGACTGCTTATTTGGCAAAGTGAAAAGGCACCGTTTGAATAGTTAGTAAGCAATTCGGATTTTGCACAACAAAAACAGGCCAGTCACCTCCAAACAATTTGAGCCAGAAAAAGCATCAGAGGTTAAACGTGTAAAGCAATGGTTCTCAACCTTCCTAATGCTGCGACCCTGTAATACAGCTCCTCATGTGGTGGTGACCCCCAACCATAAAATTATTTTCGTGGCTACTTCATAACTGTAATTTTGCTACTACTATGAATCGTCATGTAAATATCTGATATGCAGGCTGTATTTTCATTGTTACAAATTGAACATAATGAAAGCATAGTGATGAATCACAAAAACAATATGTAATTATATATGTGTTTTCCGATGGTCTTAGGCGACCCCTATGAAAGGGTCGTTCGACCCCCAGGTGGAGAACCGCTGGTGTAAAGGGTCATGACAGAAGCTGAGAAAGTAAACCATCCACTGGCTCCGAAGCCGCCCGAAGTGTGGGTGGCTGGACATTTCCCATGGAGAGGGAACTGCTGGGACCAACTGCCAGTGGCTCATCATGAGCTCCCACACCAGCCCGCTGTGGGAAAAAGAGGAACTCTGCTGCGGACCAGCCCTTTCCAAGTGATCTGCTTGGAAGTTAACCCTGGGGCCTCTGAGCCGGGCGACACCAGCTGCCCCCCCCCCCCCCAGGGTTTGGGGGGTAAAGCACTAGATTAACAGCACCAATGAGCACCCCGCTGTGAGGACACGGACACGGAACAATCCAAATCTGAGGATATTCGCCAAAGCCAGGCATTCACCCCAACCCCTTCACCTGGGCATTTTTAAAAAAACACAAAACCGAACCCATCTGCCTTCTCTCTTGGAACCATTCCACCTTTCCTCCCCAATTAGTAACTGGGAAAAAAAAAAAAAGGGTGAGTGAGAGATGAGGGAGAGTGAGACAGTAAAGTAAGGAAAGAAA
>NW_005871505.1:82001-104724 GCF_000147115.1 Myotis lucifugus
GTGCAGGGAGACGGCGAGGGCGGGAACTGCCGTTGCGAGGGGGCCGCCCTGCGGCTCCGCCTTCACACCGGCTCCTCGGGGCGGGGCGGGGGGGCGCCGGGGCCTCGGGGGAGGCTGCGTTCCTGGGTCCGGCGCGGAGAAGGCGGCGGACGGTGTGCGGCGAGCGGAGCGGGTTCAGACCCGCCGCGTCCTGCGCGCACTTGAATTTGGCCGCGGCCGCGCACGGGGCGGGGCGGGGAGAGGCGGGGGCGCAAACCCCCCGACACGCCCACCCGGGGATCCGCGTCCACTTCTGCAGGGTTTGCTGCGCTCCTGGAGGTTCGGGGCGAAGAGGCTCGCTTTGCTCGGGGGAGACTGTGTGGCCAGCGGTGGGGGAGGCGGGGGGAGGAGAAAGGAGACGGGGCCGGGGGAGAGGCGTGCGGAGGGAGGCGGGTGGGCACAGCCCCGCGGAGATGGAATGTGCGTGGGCTCCGTGTCTGATCGGGTCGGGCTGTGCGCGCTGGACATGGGCGCCGGGCTGCTGCTGCTGCTGCTGCTGGTTGGTCGTCCTTCTTGCTGCCGACTGTCCCGAGTGAGGGTGCACGCAGCCTCCCACCGTCCTGTGCCTCCCTCCCGCTCCCGCTGCTCTCGGGACCGACGAGGGCGGGGTCATCCCCCGGGAGACCCGGGCACCTGGTCTGGTGGGTGGGTACAGCCTCCCGGAGCCAAGAGCCACACGCAGGTGCGGGCGTCACGGAAGACCTGGCCCGTGTTTTGGAGAATTTCAAAGAAAGGGGAGGAGTGGGTGAGGGCTGGGTGTGCACAGGTGGTGGAGGTAACAGGCTGGATTCAGCTCCGTTCAGCTCAATCCCCCAACTAACCGGGTCTCTCCAGCAGGACCGGGCTGGGCAGGGCGAGGGCGCCACCCGAAGGAGAAGCCGTGGCTTAGACCGAATTCAGGTGCCGTGCAGGTAAGGGAGGGCAGGGAGGGGAGGCCCACAGGGAAGACGGAATACACTGCCAGAAGTGGGGGGGTTCATGACAACCAGAAGTGGGGGCGGGGTGGGGGAGGGGGGTGCTGAGGTGAGAGGTTGAAGGCCATCACATCACAGTAACACCCCGTCAGCCAAGGAAGCCCTCTTACCGTTTCCCGGAAGTACATTGGGAGCCCTTTTCCTTGGTCCCAGCTTTCATGTCTTTCTCCTTTCCTGGCACCGCCTTCAGAACGGCACAGAGAAGCCTCCTGGAAAACCGCTCGCGTGGCTCACAGTTCCTTCCATCAGCTTCTCCTGTCCAGCTCATTCCCTAGGGCGTCTTTGTCTGCATTCACACTCCCGACCCCAGCGTGGCTTTCCAGTCTCCCATCCTCTCTGCCTGGATGTCACCCACCTGCCTCCCGCCGTCCAGTTGGGAAAGCTTCGCGGGGAAGGCCTTTCTTGGGCACATCTCATCTCCTCATCTACAGTCTCACATGTTTCATGCCTCTCAGTGAGACCCTCGGGGCTCTGCACACCTGATATAACAAAAGCCTAATATGCAAAATGACCGACCTGCAGAATGACCGGTCGCTATGATGCACACTGACCATCAGGGGGCAGACGCTCAACACAGGAGCTGCCCCCGGCCCACAGGCCCCCACCGGTGGCAGTGGCAGGTGCAGCAGGGCCGGGATGAGCGGGAGCAGCGCCAGGCCCGGGCTCGGGCTCCTCCTTGGCCGCCTGCCACTTTGTGCACTACTACATCCCACATCCCCCGAGGCGGTCCCGGATGGCGAGAGGGCACAGGCCAGGCTGAGGGACCCCACCGGTGCACAAACCCATGCACCGGGCCTCTAGTAGTTAATAAGTGCTTACCCTTTGAGACAGCATGGAGGCGCCCAGAGAGTATCATGCTAAGTAAAATAAGCCAGTCAGAGAAAGACAAGTATCACATGATCTCACTCATATGTGGAATCTAATGAACAAAATAAACTGATAAGCCAAATAGATCCAGAGACACAGAAGCACAGGACAGACTAAGGAATCTCAGAGGGAAGGTGGGGGTGGGAGGGTGGGTGAGAAGAGATCAACCAAAGAACTTTTATATTCATATATGCATAACCCATGGACACGGACAATAGCGTGGTGAAGGCCTGGGGTAGGGGTCGAGGTGGGGGGGCGGGGGCAGGCTAGAAGGGGTCAATGGGGGAAAAAAAGGGAACATGTAATACTTTCAACAATAAAGATTTTTTAAAAATAAAAAAATGTTGATTAATTGATTAATGCTTAGACATTTAAAACTATAATAAATACTTGATTCTAAACTATTGTTTTTTATTACATATGGATATATCTACATGGGCTTATAGAAAATTGCAATATATTGAAGGAAAAAATAAAAGAAATTTTAAAGTTATATCTTATTGAAATAAAGTAGGGTTAAAACTTATACTATGATCAAGGCTTTAATTACTGGGAACTTTCCCTTTCCTTTTTGGGGGGTACTAAATGTTTTATCTCCTCTGCAACTTACAAACTAATGCTGATCACCACCACGACCCCTGCTAAAGTTAATTTTCAGATGGGATATGAATCTTATGGCAACATTTATTGATCTTCATGTCAAATCAAGGCACATGTACAGGACTCCAGGGCCCAAATGAGTAGGACAGTTGATTTTCTCCTGAAAATCTGCTGTCATTAATTTCTTTCACTTGTAATTAGGAACAGAAGACAAGGGGCCTTGTGCTCACTTCTAACAGTGACGTCACGTTGTAACCTGTTAGAGTAAGCAGGTTAATTAGGGAAATTACATGCTGGTCGCACTGCAGGGACCTGAGATGGCAGCTCCCATAACCAAAATACAGTCATGAGATGTGGAGCCTGAACTTCACCACCAAGCAACTGTCTAAAAATTATTATTGCGTAATGTTCTTGTGAGTGTTTTTTCACTTAAAATGTAAAATAGGTGTTCCTCCCGTCCTATTTCCTGAACAAGTCTGTGCCAGAAACCCGGTCCAAAGACATTTGGGCAACGGGTACTGATGAAAAATATGAACTTTCGAATCCTGGCGAGGAGTGGTTGTTAACAGTGTAGGAAAGTTCCCCAAAGCTCCTGGGCAGACTCCAGCGTGGGTGACACACTCGGGCTCCGTGGGGAGGCGGCCCGGGTGGTGCCTGGCAAGGCTGTCCCATGCGTGGCACCGTCTGACTCACAGGAGCCAGGGCTCATTTCAAAGGGGAATGAATTAATTCTACGGCAGCTGTGAGGCAGTTCTGGGACTATTGAGCAGGTTGGTTTATTCTTTTCTTTTAACCTGTTTCTAAAACATGAAATCAAGGAGGCGGGCTCTAAAATCACAGGAGTGCAACAAATAAATCAGTAATCGAACGAAAAAGACTGGCATTTCTTGTAATAATAGGACGACATAAGTATGTGGGGAAATACTCCTTAGTATTTAATACAAAGCAAATACATAGAGGGAAAGCATGTGTATAATTGGGCTCTAAGGCAATTACACTAAATAGCTCATATTATAATGATGTGTCTACTTTTCATCTGCTCTACCAGACCCTAACCTAATCGACACCAAGATAGTTCCTCCTTTTTATGCTAGCAGCCTCTGCCTGCAGGTAATTCACTCACTCACACGGCTGTGGAGTTTCTTCTGTCCAGAGGAAGTCGTCTATGTCCTAGGGATTCACAGATGTTAACGTGCTGGACTCTGTCCACAAGGGCATGGCGAGCTCCCCAGAGACGTGCAAGAATGGCCTTTCTAATCGGGACTGATGATCCCTAGACAAGAAGACGAAGTCAACAGGAGGAAAGCAACACGGTCCATAGAGAGGGTGGCACTGGAATTCAGCTTCGAAGGAAGTGGGCACGGGCTGCACGGGCAGAGGAAAGGGTGCGGGCACTGTAGGCGGAGCAGCAGGGCGTGGATGAGTAGGATGGGATGGAAGGGAGGGTAGGCAAGTGGAGCGGGGCTGGATTTGAAAGGCTCCTAGAAGGAGGCCAAGGAATGTGGACGCCTCAGAAGAGAATACATTCATAGTTCTGAATGACGTATTCAAACAGTTTTCACCCTTTGTTTATTTTTTTCCCTCTTCCTTGTTTCCTGAAGTGGCTTGATTTCATCTAATTTTTGCAGTTGAGGACATGAAATACATGAAATCTGTGAAGCACAAAGTGAAACCTCCATCCCCTGAATTTCCAGGGAATGCCTTCTGTAAAGAAGCTTATTATTATTATTATTATTTATCAATAATTACAATACATGCACTACCAGAATAAAGGTGGGAGGTTGGACATCATCTCTGACGAAAGAGCATAAATAGTCTAGAACAGTGGTTCTCAACCTTGGCTGCACATTAGAATCACCTGAGAATCTTTTTAAAATCCTGATTTCTGGGCCTCATCCACCGGAAATTCTGTTTCTTTGTTATGGGGTGGGGCCACAACATTAGTAACAAAGAAACAGAATTTCCGGAGGATGAGGCCCAGAAATCAGAATTTTAAAAAGATTCCCAGGTGATTCTAATGTGCAGCCAAGGTTGAGAACCACTGGTCTAGAAGAATCATCTTTGGTGGTTCTTTCAAATTTACAGAAGATGAAAATAAAGGCACTTACTGTGATGCCTACAGAAAGTTTAGCTACTCTAGCTGGACACCATACAATAGGTATTTAAAACTTAGTAAAGGCCTGGCCATGGTGGCTCAGTTGGTCGAGCATCGCCCCGTGCACCGAGAGGTCTCTGGTTCGATTCCCAGTCAGGGCACAGGCCCGGGCTCAATCCCCAGTAAGGGGTGTGTAGGAGGTCGGCCACTGATGCTTCTCTTTCTCACCAGTGTTTCTCTCCCTCTCTCTCCCTCTCTCTTCCTCTCTCTTCCAAATCTGTAAAAACATATTAAAAATTAGTAAAGATATATAATCAATATTGGACACTGTAAGCATTTTGACCCCAAAATTGATTCCTAGTGTGAAGGAAGCCGTGCACTCACAGTCCTCCGAGTCCGCTGTGTGGGGCGAAGCCCCCGACAGAGGGGAGCTTGGACTTTTCATGAAACAAGCCATGGTGGCTGCTCCCTCTCCTGGACAGGGATGTGCGGCAGCTGAGAGGAGAGCCAGAGGTTGCGAGATAAAAGCCACCCTACGTGCCAGGTAAAGCCAGAAGGCGAAGCCACCTGTGAGCGGGTGGAGGCATGGTGGAGCTAGGTGTGAGCTCGAAGCCAGGGAAATTCAAAACGACGGCCCTAAATCCCAGGCTCTGACTGGGGTTTTGTTTCAGGCGGCCCAGGTGTGCCGCGAAGGAATGAGAGGAGAATTTTATGGACCCACTATGGAGTTCTGGCTAAATTTATCCCAGCTATAAAAAGTAATAGGACAAGTAATTATAATATTGAGTGTATTAGTAAGGCTAATAAAATGGAAATATTAAATAATCATGTTTATATTGCGGGGAAGAATTTCACAGCCACAAAAACGAGGAGTATGAGAAAGGAGGCCATTTTCCTGAGAACACATGTCTCTCTTGAGCCCCCGGGATACTGTACTGAGAGTTAATTTAGTGTCCCCTTTCCTTTTCCCTTTTCTGAGCTTGACTTTATTTTTGTTTCCCCATCACCCCCTAACTTAAGTCCTGCTGAGAAGAAAATATGACCAAGAGAATGAGTTTTCCTTTTCAAAGAGCTACAGAAAGTTGTCAAACTCCTTGGATGAAAAAGAATCGTAAAAGTGATAAGAATGGAGAGACATTGGGGATGCTAAGCTGGGGTGGTCTGGACCCAGAGAGACTGCAGGAGGGAGGTGGAGAGCATCCAGGCACCAGCATGGGGGGACCAGAGCCTGTTCAGTTCCTGCCTCATTCACAGGTCGACCAGATGCTTTGAGGAAGCAGAGCGTGTCACCGTGGCAGGACGCAGTGACACAAAGTCCCCCATCAGCCTGGCCAGCTGCTGTGTTGTCCTGGGTATGGCCTGCGTCACTTCACCCATGAAGACAACATAACTGTCAAGAATCGAGGCACTTACACCATCCTAAGGTGGGCTCTGCGTGCTGGAGGTGAGGTGGTCATGTCGGGAGGAAAACAGCCTCCCCATCCATCACACCTGGCCTTATGGGGGGTGGACTGGAACGAGGTTACATTTTTATTTGAGTTGGGACGTAAAAAATGCATCCCTTATATATTTATAAAAACTACACTATATGAAGTTAGTCTAGGAATCATTATCAGTGCTTAGCAAAATGAGACATTAAAGTGCTTAGAAGGTGATGAAGGGATTAAGCAGAGAAAAAAAATCTCAGTGATTGCCAGAGGGAAGGGGTGTGTGTGGAGGAGGAAAGAGGGTGGAGGGAATACATGGTGATGGAGGGAGACTTGACTGGGGGTGGTGAACAGGTGAACACACAATACAATATACAGATGATGTCGTGTAGAACTGTACACCTGAAACCCATATAATTTTATTAGCCAATGTGTCACCCTAATAAACCCAATAAAAAACTGCTTAGAAACAGGCCTGGGAAGTTACAAACTCTATATATCTGTCACCTGACTATATCATAACTGGATATTTATGATTCTATCTTACAAAATCTTATAACTCATTTTTATAATGACCATCCTGCCAAAACACAGGATTTAAGTTTTTTGACACAAATTCAATCTAGCTAGAGTACAAATATTTAGGTTTTATTATCGCCACAATACTTAGTGTTGAGATTATTTCATATTTTATATTACAAAGAGTTGGGGAAGTGAATTAGAATTTTCTACTTTGTGGTGATCAAAGTTAACTCTTCTGAGTAAAAGTGGCATTTTTTATTTTATGAAATGTGTTCATGAAAGACTCATTTTGGCCCTAGCTGGTTTGGCTCAGTGGATAGAGCGACAGCCTGTGGACCAAAGGGTCCCGGGTTCGATTCTGGTCAAGGGCATGTACCTTGGTTGCAGGCTCCTCCCCGGCCCGGGCCCTGGTCAGGGTTCTTGCAGGAGGCAACCAATCGATGTGTTTCACTCACATGGATGTTTCTCTCTGTCTCTCCCTCTCTCCCATTCTCCCTAAAAATCAACAGAAAAACATTCTAGGGTGAGGATTAACAACAACAAAAAAAGAAAGACTCATTTTGCGTGGATGACAGCAATAGGCGTGTTTGTGTGTTATTAACAAATGAGCAGGGCGAAGTATTCCTGGAATTACAAAGGAAGTACCTGAAAACTCTGCTCCTCCGAAAAGCCATGAGAACATTGGCCAATGTTTGTCAGAATCAACTCTTTCCCAACGCTGGGATGAAACAAGGAGTTGTAAACATTTTTTTAAGTTAAAAAAACAAAACAACAAAAAACCACCCCTGAATCTCAACAAACTGACCTTTTCATGTGCTCTGCTTCCACCCCTTCCTCTTAACTCTGTGCTACCTGGAAACCAAGTGCCTCCCACTGGAGGGCACGGCCATCGGACAGCCACTGTGGACGGCACAACAGCTTCAGACCCCCAGGTCCTCACCGTGGGGCTCATCGCTACTTGTCCTGACCGGCAGCTCCCTAAAACGCTCCCTTCTCAAGCTTTTCCTTTACTTGGGCTGAGTCAGAGCTAGTAGCCGGTGCAAGTAGTCCTCTTTCAAGAACATTTGTAAAGAAACGAAAAGTCACTGGCCACCGTTTAGCACCACAACAGCCTGAGGCAGCAATGCCAGTGAGGCTAACCAGAGGCTGACCAGAACAACACCACAGGAACAAACCGGACAATCAGATGTGGTAGGGACTTGAAAAGGTTCCACACATTCAAGAGAATCTAGCAGGACGCGTGCGTGTGCAGGGCTGTGTGCATTCTCTGAAAAGCCCGAGAAGACCCCCATCTCTCCCCTCTGGCCGACCTTGAAGCGATCGGGAAGTCAAGGCGAAGGCAGAGTTTAAGCTGCCTGCTGGCCTGCAGAGGTGCCCTCCCAGGCAGAGAGAGCCCACAGCAAAGGCTGGGAGACTCGATGTTTCCAGGCATTTAAAAAAATCTCTGTTTAATCATTAAGTGACCATTCAGCTAATCATTCAGAGACTTCAGCAGCCATAGCAAACAAAACAAAGACTTCACAGCGTTAGGCCAGGGAAGTCACTTACTAAACCAGCAGCAGCAGAAGCAGCAGCAAAACAGACAGCGGTGCCTACAAACCCCAGGGAGTGTGGAATCTGATTTGCAGAATTGTCATCTTGTAATATTTCAAACGTCCAGTTTCAACATGAAAAAGACACACAGAGAAATAGGAAAGTATAGCCTAAATACAAGAAAACAGCAGCAATGAAAACTGTCCCTGGGGAATCCGAAACGGTGGGCTTACTAGAGAAAACTTTAAATCAATAATAAATATATTCAAAGAACTAAAATTATGTCCAAAGAACTAAAAAAAAAAAGTATGATGAGGGTGCCTACCCAAGTACAGAATGTCAATAAAGGATATATGTCAGTAAAAACAGGAATTATAATGCTGAAAATACAACAGTTGAAATAAAAATTCACCGCAAGGGGCTCAATAGCAGATTTGAACTGGCAGAAGAAAGAGTCTGTGAACTTGAAGAGGTTGTCCAGTCTGAGGAACAGAACAGTAGCAAACAGCAAAAACACACAGAGCCTCAGAGACCTGTTTTTTTTTTGTTTGTTTGTTTTTGTTTAAAAAACCTCTATTCCACCCCACCACTCACCTGGGTTTGAAATGGAATTCAAAGTTGACAAAACAGAGACTTGAAATGACTATGCATTCCAGGGCAGTCTTACGACTTTATTACAATAGCTTAAAAAAAATAGAAGACTTGACTGCTCTTCAGTCAAAAACTAATAAAGTCAGAAAATTGAGTCTGGTTGGGTCTTAACATTGAAAACACACGTAGGATCTGTGAGCTTGCTTGCAAGCTCTTACATACATACACACACACATGCATGCATGCACGCACATGTACATACAGATCCTAGAACATCATTCACACTATGACACTGGTCTACACAGAGACATGGCCAGGGCGAGGACTGCTCACCCAGGTAGCTGTGTAGGTGGCTCTTTGCAGCATTCCACCCTTTTGCTCCCTCTATCGCCCTTACATTACAGCGTCACAGTGACCTTATCTTTCTCCATTGTTTGCAAAGATTTAGTGCTTTTCCAAATTTAAGAGGAGTTAAACATTCATTTCACTTCGTAACTGTTCACAGAAGAAGACTGTAGTAAGTATTGTTTGTATGACATTTTATAGTCATTGAGGATTGTTTCATTATCATTATATTTGATTTCACATTTTCCCCATCAGGGAGGCTGGGCAGGTATCTCTTATTTCCTTGGTTTGCAGTAATTCGGAGCCACCACTAAACGCTGCGAAGACTGGAACCGGAACCGAACTCTGGAGGGTGTGGCTTCTGTTTTAAAGTTCTGTGTACCCTCAATCTGGGAACATTTTCAAGAGAAGTTATTTTATGTTCGGCTTGTATTTTAATTTTTGTCTGTTTGTAGTAAATATACACAAAATATTAGAAAAAAAATCTCTAGGACACATCTGTTTCCTGTTCATTGTGCACGTCAGGTTAGCGGCTTTGGGAATGAAATTGGCATTTGAAAACCTCAAGAAATGACAATAGCAGCAGCGAGGATGCTCGTCAGCGTCACTGGTGATGGGGGAACTGATTATTAATCTCAGAAGCTCTCACAGAATAAAGCCAGCCTTGGAATATAGTCAGGGATGAAGTCAACCTGGAAATGATATGATTTCCAATGGAAATAAATAAGAGTTTCAACAAAGAACCCAGTGACTTAAATACTAGCAGTTCTTAAGGCCTCACCCAGCAGTAGTGGTTCATGCCATGATGCTCTCATAGCTGATGGTGGCGTGGGCGCAGGACACAGGGCTCTGCATTTCGGGCAACACCTGTGCTTGAAGATCACAGCACACTCTCTACCTACCCAGGTGCAGAGCTTTTCAGTGACTGTATATTGTGGTCAGGTTACTAACTTTTGACTAGAAAAATTTTACTGAAGTTTGCCCTTTGTTCTTAATTTGATAGATTAAGAAATCTTCGTTTAAATCTTAAAAAAATCGAAATGGAGGATTTGAGAGTTAGAATTCCTTTGGTGAAGAAAGCATGCCTAACTTTATTTTCTCGGATCTAGAATCTATTGTATTACATCAAGCATGAGTAAACAGCTGTACTCAGGCAAAGAACACACTGCCTCTATCTCGTTTCCTCCCCTCCCTTCTCTCCTCACTTCCTTCAAGGGAAAGTGTCTGCAGGCTGTAGTTCACTTTTTTCTGTAGAAGCCAAAGTTCCCTCACTAGGAATGAGACCTCTCGAGTCACATGCATAAACATATGTGTGTATGTATGCTTGCAAGTATGCATGCATTTGTCTCCTGATTTGTCAGCCATGATCCAGAATATGATAGAAGTTACCAGCAGCCTGGAGTTTGAATAGAATCCAGTAAAGGGTACATGTGTGTGTGTGTGTGTGTGTTAGGTATTTTGTTACATAAAAGGAAAGCATGATCAATGTGCTCCGTAAAGATAACGCCCCCAGAAAGAAGCCGTGACCTGGGAAAGGGGCGTGGGGCGGCCACCCAACAAGGCAGGAGTCGGCCGTAAACAAGGTCCTGGAAGTCCGCTATCCAAGGCCCTCCACCCACTTTCCTGTCACACAGGATGCCACGGCTTTTGTTGAAATGCAAGTGACAATGAGGGACTGGCAGTCACTGCGGCTGGCGGTGTGGTCGCGCCATGGAGCTCCATTGACAGGAAATCCAGTGACCGGTCGTAGATAGGACGTGCTGATGTCAAAGGAGAACATTTTCGTTTTCATTAGGAACATATCCAGGCATAGAGATGAATATTTCATACGTGCCAGGAACAGCTTTATTGAAAAAAAAATCGTATTCATAGGGTAGGTGCACGGTTAACCGCTTTCTCTGAACCAGAGTCCCGGCTGTGGGTCTGCTGCCTCGTTCGTGGCCTAATGTCATTTCTGGGAGAAGGAGCTGCCTCTTACCAGCAGAGCTGCTTGGACTGTTGGTTACCTAATGGGGTGCAGTCCTACATGTTAACCGATAGCCTCCCCGAGTCACACTGTAGTGTTATTTTATTGAATGTTTCTCTGGAACTACAATGCAACATGCTGTTCATGAATATATCTGCTTTAGTCTGTGTTACAATAGGGTTTGGCCTTTTGAGTCATCCTATATAATAAAAGCCTAATATGCAAATTGTCCCCTCAATCGGGAGTTTGACTGCTTGCTATGATGTGCGCTGACCACCAGGGGGTGGCGCGGACCATGGAGGGCATCAGCGATGCGGTGCTGGCAGCGTGTGGCAGTGGAGGTGCTGCCAGCCCCAATGGGCCCCGACGAGAGCAGGACCATGGTGGGATGGTGGAGCAGGTGAGCAGGCGGCGCCAGACCAAGGCAGGTGGGAGTGGGGCCCAATTAGCCCCGCTGATTGCCCTGTAGACGATGACCAGTGGCGGCAGCGGGGTGCAAAGCTGCCTCCCAGCTGCCAGGTGCTGAGGGAGCAGGGCAGGGGCCCGATGACTCAGGCTGAGGGGGGCGCGTGGGGGTCAGTGGGCCCAGGTGCTGCCCAGGGCCCAGAGGTCAGCTGGGACCTGCCGTTCCGTGCCAGACGCTCACGTTTCGCTCGCCAGCCAGGCCTAGGGATTGTACCTGTGCATAAATTTCATGCACTGCGCCTCTAGTAAGTTAATAAGAGTGACTAATTCTTCCATTCTGCTAGCCTTGCCTGAGTGCCCAATTGTACGGCGGGAGTAGGTACAGACTTAAGATGATTCAGCTTTATTATCCCAGGCCACACTCAGGTAGCAAATAAGGCAGACCCAATCCCTGCCCTCACGTAGCTGATTATTTGCCGGAAAGAGATTAAATAATAAACAATGAACAAATAAACGAGCGAACATGTCACGTAGGAATACATATGACACAGATCATTATAATACAGGGGCTTGTGGCTGGCGGCTGCTTTCAGGTGGAGAGCCCGAAAAGACCTCTCTGAGGAAACGACATTTAGTGCATTTTTTTGACTGGTAAGAGCCAGCCTGTGAAGGTCACACAGGCGACACACATTTGTATGAAAAGGCCCAGTGAACTTTACGGGAGTGTGGACACCGTTAGCCAAGAAGACTGGTGATGCGCGGGACCACAGGGAGACGGACAAAGAAACCCAGGAGAAAGTGGTGTTGAAGGCGAGCTATTTGCACAGGTGAATATAAAACAGAAACGAGCCATGGGCTGAACTCCCGGACGCTGTAGGAAGAAGGAGGACAGGGGAACGATGAGAACATCAACCCCCCCTGCTACTTCTCATCTCTCCACCCGGCGGGCCTAGAGGTACAGACGTTGGGTGATCGGTGATCAGAGGCTGACTGTGTAGGGGAGGGAGGCGCTAAGAGACGCAAGTCGCTTTCATTCCCTGGTAGAAGCGTCATTTTGTTCCAAGTCTCACACTATATCCTGCACTACAAAAAGCAACTTTAAAATATCCAATTAGGTAAGTGTATCCGAGAGCCATACACTTTCGGAATCCCCCCTTCACAGCAGGCTTTTTAAGGGAACAGTGTACTTGTACGAAAACACCAGCTTTTCTCTCAAAGTGCGGCTTCCCTATCTTTGCAGAAGTCTCACTGCAGAGCCTCGCACTTGTGACGACGCATTTGCACCCCAGAGTTGTGTCTGAATGGCTCATTATCATTGGAGAAAACAGAATCACGTGAACGAAGCTGGTTATTAAACGGAACACCCAGGACTCAAGTAAGAAAAGCTACGAGCCGGTTGGTTCCCAATGTTTCCTTTATGCTCCATAAACTGAATTGACAGGAAGACCAGGCAGTGGAGTTGGGTTGTGCTCAGAGTTCGGCTCCGTGCCCGACGGGACCAGAACACTCGTGGGAAGCGGCCAGAAAACACAGGTCTGGCCTTTGGGAACGGAGTGTCGAGTTCATTCAGATTTTGAGACCCCGCAGGCTCAGTTGTCATGTCTGTTCCTGGGGTTCCCTCTGCTCTAGCCTTCCCGAGAGAGGAGGGGGGAGGGAAAGGCATGTTATTATCTTGAACGGGAAGGAAGCAGGACTTGTACTTGATTTAAAACTGCGCTCCACCTGGAGTGATGGATAGTAAAGGACCTTCGTGTGCTTTGATGGAATGAATCATGTTTTTTTTTTTTGTTTAAATTACCACCTCTTTGCTCAGGAAATGTTCATTTCTATAACCCTTCTTGTTCCCCTCGTGACAAAAGAAATCTATAAAAATAAAAATCAGACAATAAATAAGTAGTATTCAAATTATAGAATAAGTAAACAAAGTATACAAATTAGACGTTAAATAAAAATAAATAATACATAGCCTCGCCACCAAGGGATAACCTGTTCATAGCATTTACAGCCTTTAAAACGTATGATGTATATATGTCCACATGGATATTGATCACATTGTGATCATGCTATGCATACTATGTTCTCATAATCTATTTTTTTAATTATGTAATTTCACTATGAAATCTGTGTGTTTGTTTTTAAATATATTTTATTGATTTTTTACAGAGAAAAGGGAGAGGGATAGAGAGTTAGAAACATCGATGAGAGAGAAACATCGATTACTTGCCTTCTGCACACCTCCCACTGGAGATGTGCCCGCAACCAAGGTACATGCCCTTGACCGGAATCGAACCCGGGACCCTTCAGTCCGAAGGCTGATGCTCTATCCACTGAGCCAAACCGGCCAGGGCTGAAATCTGTGTTTTATTATGAACATATTCTTATGCTATTGAAAATGGCATATCCATGACTTTTAATGACTACATTTCATTGTACAGACTTACCCTACCCTCTTCCATTAGTCGTAGAAGTCACTTCCAATCTTCGTTATTATAAACAATGTTTTTAAGACCCAGCTGAGGGTAAGCCAGGCGATAGAAGCACATGCTACGGACACATGACTGCGTCAGGAGGTCAGGGAAGGCTTGTCAGAAGCTGAAACCTCTAAGCTGACACCTACAAGCTGAGACCTGAGAAACCCAGCTGCACATGATGGCGAGAGATAAGACCTAAGTTGAACACCCTTGCTCTTTATTCTTAATCTTTCTTTAATCATTAATTTAGCAGAACATTCTTGAAATGCTTTCTTCTTCTCGCTGATCCTCAGGATTCAGAAAACAATGGTTTTACTCTTGTCTTCCTTTTCTCCAGTCTCTGCCAAACGAATGACAGTGTAGGGATTTGTCGGTACAATCAACATTGTCCTCCTTTTTCCAGGAGATGATTGAGCCACCTGATCAGACAGCCAAGTTGCTGGCATTTGCTGGGCTGCGTCTATGACAATAGCTCCTCTCGGCCAGGCAGGCCCGGCTCCTCGTTCCTGGGTCAGGGCTGCCCCTCCGATGTGCCATCAGTGCCCACGAAGTCCTTTCAGGAAAGGGGGCGGCTCTGGTTCCCTGGCGCACAGGCGAGCGCGACAAGTGAGAAACGCGGCCACTTCCTGCCAGCCCCGGCCTCTGCGTATTTGGGTGAATCTTGAAAATAGAAAAGTCAACGCACATCTGCCCTCTTTGCTCATTGGAATCTCAACCCTCCCCCAAGTCCATTTCCAGCGTCTTCTTCTCCATAGATTCTCAAGACGTGACCGTGGGTGACAGGAGTTTTAGACCAGGCCCTGGAGCTCGGCCGAGGAGTCAGGAGACCCATGGAATAGTAAACACCACGAGATAAAGAGTAAGGAAGTTCACGAGATGAGAATTCAACATTGTGATTTAAGCTCATGGCAGGAGGAAACATAAAGAGCAAGACAGAATCCAGTTTGGAAGGGGAATGTCTCCATGGTGACACGGCTGTGGATAGGGCCCACGTCATGAGCCAGAGAAAATAAAAAAAGAGAGATTAGAATTCCTAGATCACACAGAGCAACATACCAGCTGAGCTGGTTTAAAAACAGTGTTTCTGCCAAGTGTCACTTCTGTCATGAATGAAATAGGGATTGTGGGCAACGTCGCATTAATATTTGTCTACTAGTATGTTAGGGTCCCTCGGATTTACGAGCGGCTTTGAGTAGGCAATAGGAAATGATTGGCGTATGAGGCAGCACTTTTGCCTGTTGCTTCTATTTTGGGTGAACAAGGACACAGCCTGCAAGAAACTGGTCCACACGCTTGGGGAAAACAAGAGGAGCAGAGGTTGTAAAGAAATATTCTTGGATTTTTTTATTTTTTATTGATTTCAGAGAGGGAGAGGGAGAAAGAGATAGAAACATCAATGATGAGAGAGAATCATTGATCAGCTTCCCCCTGCACAGCCCCTACTGGGAATCGAGCCCACAACCCAGGCATGTGCTCTGACCAGGAATCAAACCGTGACCTCCTGGTTCATATGTTGATGCTCAACCACTGAGCCACCCTGGCCGGGCTGTAAAGAAATATTTGCAGTTAGATCAGCTGTGGCCACCTGCCTCCTAGTGCAGACTGTCTGAAAGTTTTAGCAATGTTTTAAGAATAGAATCATGAAGTAAGTATTTGCCAGCAAACACTAAGAGGTTCAATCAAACTTTGGAACATTGATTTTACTTCCCTGAGATGGAGCATGATAATGAGACCAAATAAGATTTCAACGGTGTATTCACATGTTCCTCCAAAATGTGAGCGCCTCGTGTCCAAGTTGTCAGGCAAGGCTTGCTAGGAGCTTGCCAGGTGGGTTCAGTCCATGACGGGACAAAGGGAGTGATCGACAGCAGAAATGGTTGTACCCGCATGACCACACCTCGCCAGCGCAGGTAGGAATTCCAAGCAGGACACAAATAATTTGCTTATATCTCTCCTGTCAGCTGGAGAAGAGGTGAACGCGTGTTGAAGAGATTGAACTACGTGCCGATGTAACAACGTTGAGTTAAGGAGAAGCTGTGGAACCAATTGGTCAGACCCTCAGATCGTGGCTCGTAGCCAATCGTAAGGAAAAAACCAACTAGACAAGGCGAGCTCCGCTGTCTCTGAGGAAGCGAGATATTCTGACTCGGACGGAGCTGGGGAGCTGAGCGAATGGAGACTCTGTTCCTGTGTCCCACCTGCTCTGAGGCCGGGGATGCCCTGGATTGTCCATACTCGTCGGCCTGTTGGTATACATGCAGGTCCAGGTTTACAGGAAGTGCTCAAGTTCCAGAAAACACGGAGTACCCTGCAGTCCCGGCAGCAACCCGTGGGAGATCAGCCCCCGATCCTCCTGGGTCATCTCAGGCCGGGCCACCCGCGTGCCTCAGTCTCCCAGGAACGGGCGAGGCGGGAGGGAGCATCTCTCCACAGCTGCCCCGCCCCCGGGAATTCTGGACTTGCCTCAGGGTCTGAAATCAATGACATATGAGGCTGTGAGGAAACTGGGCAGAAACCACCAAATACACCCGAAGTCACCGTTGATGGTGGTCACCTGGATTCCGAATTGGGATGAGCCCTGGCAAATGTTCTGTGACTTTTCTTTAAATGCCAGCACTGCAGTCTCATTATTGTTCACCACTGATCAATATCTTATATTTAAAAGATCCATTAAACCGTGTTTGGGTTACTTGGGCATTTTTCCTCATTTATTGGCTTATCCTTTACCAATATTATCAATTAGAAACGCATGCAGCCACCCATGGGGACTTTGGCTTCATGAACAACCAGGGGAGGACATGTGGGAGGAGGGAGCTGCTTAGCAGAAGGCAGTGCCCTGAAACGTGAAAAACAGTCAATAGATCGCTTTTGATTATAACGTAATTTACTTTAGGCTGATACAGATCTTTTGAAAGGGAACAATCCCTTTTCTCATGGCCCACACGCTCTCATTTTACTTCTCTGCTCCTCTCTGGCTGACTTCCATTCTCGTTATTACCTGGCCACTCTCATAACATCAAAAACTGAAATGTTACAAATATAGAAATGAGCATCTTCTACAACCCAAGTCCGAAGTCTGGCTGTCTGAGTGAGAAGCCAGGCCGCCTCAGGGCCCCGAGGTCTCAGGTCGCAGGGTCCGTGGGCAAGTGCCCGGAATGTCGCAAAGGCCGCCTCCTCTGCAAATAAGGGTTTGGGGCTCTTTCCGTGAGCATGAAGTTTACACAGATCTGTGTGCCTGCGAGGTGGGGAGGTGTGAGCAAGGGGGTTTCCGAGACATGAGGCATGACGCATAGGCCCACTCCTGGTTCGCAGCCTGAGGACTAAATACTCTTCAGGAGCAAACGCAAACAGGAAGCGGTGGCTTTCAGGGACTCTCTGCCGTGAGCTGGTAACCATGACTATACGACAGACAACAAAACTCAAGTACAGCCGTGGGCTGGAGCCTGACAGAAAGCCATCTTGAGTTCTTTCCACACACGCCATGTGCACGTTAAAACACATATGGGAGACGCTTCCTTTCCACGAAATGAGTGTGACTCTTCTCATTGAAAACAGTTCCTCACCATCTCAGTTGATTTATTTTCTCAATTTGATGGTGACGTGGGGACAGAGAAAGATTTTACTACAATAAAATAAAAACGCACGTACAACCGGACAGTAGGTGGACACGGCCGTTGCTGGTGAAAAGGGTGAACAGGAGACTCCAGGTCCTGTGCAAAGGGAACGGTCACTACCTGATCCTGATGGTGGCTGTCACTCAGGGGGTGGGCCTAGTGCAGCAGCATCTTCCTGTGTTTTAAAGGAAGTCAGAAACGTGCAATATTCTAAAACTGGAAATCATCGAATTTTTATATGTTGGCCTTCCCCCTCCCCCCTCCCAAATTCCTCAAGGAAAACCTGTGTGGAGGTTGGAAACAATGCACAGGTCTCTGACGTGTGACCGAGCCTGAAAGACAAGGAGGTAAAACCTTCCTTTTCTCTGTGTA
Source organism: Myotis lucifugus (assembly GCF_000147115.1). Lineage (NCBI taxonomy): Eukaryota > Metazoa > Chordata > Mammalia > Chiroptera > Vespertilionidae > Myotis > Myotis lucifugus. The sequence goes on from NW_005871505.1 coordinate 99,823, forward strand.
TTTCTGAGTGGTTTTGTAACTTTCTTTTTAAGTCATTGTGACCTACACAGTGATTAGAAAAACGAGCTTGTTTGGGGGATAGGGAGGGAACTGGGTGCCAGGGAACTTCCACCCGGCTCAGCCGACAGATGCTTGAGTAGCTCGTTCCCACATCACAAAGTAAATATTGGGAGCTGTACCAAGGTGGGCTGATCCTTGAGACATGAAATAAGGAAGAAAGAGGTGAGCAGAATATATCTATCAAGTTATCTAGCTTTGTCACTAACTATGTGAGCCTGGGCAAGTCTTTTGGGTGAAAATTGCCGAATCTGTGGAATGAAGGGACTAGACTAGAAGCTGTCAAACGTGTAGGACAGGGAGACCCTGTCGTTCAGATTCTGGTTTCCAGATGCCACACGTTTCTAGGGGAACCATGGGAACACAATCTTCAGTTTAACGGACAGACGAGGGGAAATGGCACTAGTAGAAAATACGGTGACGTAGAGGCAGAATATAATCAGCACCATCTGTGTGCACCATGGTAAACCAAGCTGTTGCAAAAAACTTTTCTGGGTTGTTCTATTTCATCTGTTTGCTTCTGACTTATTGATTTTTGATTCTGTTAGTACTCATTAGTTGACAAATGACCACAGTACCAAGATCTTAAGAGAAATTTGTTAGAGAAAAAAATTTATTTGAGAAAATTCTTTTTATTAACTTTCTGTTTCTGCAAATTGGAAAAAATATTGCATTTTTCAATTTTGTGGTGGGAAAACTTGGTCTCACTGTTGTGGGAACATGGTTTAGACCCCTGGCGTGGGGTCCCCGAGGCCCCTTCCAGCTGTAACAGTCCTGGCATCTACATTTCTCAAGTGTGGCCAAGCCAGATCCATGCCTCTTAGTTGAGAGAAATTCTCTTAAAAACAATATTTCGCTGTGGGCCAACTTAGGAATCAAAATTGGGAAATCACATTTGAAGACAAGTAAATTAGCTTGAATGCCTGCAAACTTTGTCCCAACAATAAACCTTTAGAGGTTTATCAACTTCTCTTTAATCACATCTCTATCCCAAAAGTTTCAATAGTTCATTGTATTAATTTATGTCAGTGGCTACTGCCTGCTGGGAAATTCTCTACGCATTGCGAATACAACAATGAACAAGTTAGAAGAAGTATATTACTGAAGCTGATATTAATGGAGAGGTATAGGAAACTAAAAAAATATGTAAAATAATATTTTAGATTATGTAAGTTTTATGGGAAAAATAAAGCTGAAGAAGGGGAAGAAGTGGGTGGTAGGACTTTGGGTACTGAATTAGAGGGAGGGCTGACCTGAGAGCGAAGCCAGGAGGCAGGACTGTGCTGGAGTCCAGGGAAAGGGCGTTGGCGTAGAGGCTCTGAGGCGGGGCAGTCAGGGAGGCTCAGGGGGGAGTGACTAGGGCGGGAGTGGAGGAAGGCGAGGTCAGAGGACTTGGCTTTTATCCAGAGATGAAGCCAGTGACGGATTGTGAGCAAAGAGTGGCGTCATCTGACTTATCTGTGTAGAGAATCACTCTGTGCGCTCTCCCGAGAGATAAAATTGTAGTGGGGTCAAGAGTAAAGAGATGACAGCTGCAATAATCCAGTTGTGAGGAAGTAGTGCTCAGACCAAGGGAGGTGATGAGAGGTGGTTAGACTCTGGATATATTTTATTTTACATTATTATTATTATTATTATTATTATTATTTGTTAGTCCTCACCTGAGGATATTTTTTCATTGATTTTTAGGGAGAGTGGAAGAGAGAGGGAAAGATAGAGAGAAACATCAACGTGAGAGAAACACATCGATTGGTTGCCTCCTGCATGAGCCCTGCCCAGAGGCCCAGGCTGAGGTGAAGCCTGTAACCAGGACCCTTCAGTCCACAGGCTGATGCTCTATCCACTGAGCCAAACCGGCTAGGGCCAACAGCATGTCCTGAAGAGGTCAGATGAGCAGTGTGAGAGAAAGAGAGGAGTCAAATATGACCACAAAGTCACCACAGGCAAGCTCTTCCTCACTTGCAAATATTCCCTATCCCAACCCCAACAGCTTGTTAAACCCCATGATTATATCACACTCCTTAGGGCTTATTGACAATTGTGCATTGTCTTCCCTCCCTTTCAGGGGACTCCACCATCGTTAGAGCTAGGCCTGGACCCGCATCCAGATCGCCCACAACCGGTTGTCTTGCGAGACGGACCACTGACTCTTGGACCATAAAATCCTCTCTGCTTTGAGTTACCCTTGCAGGGGAGTCCCGTCTGGTCCCCTGAGCTCATCCACAGTCCCACCGGCTCCTGTGCTCTGTTCTCCTGGGTCCAGTGCTTGTCACTTTCCATAGTCACTCCTCATTGCATTAGGATAGGATCTCATCCAGAGTAATTCTACCAGCACCCAGGGCATGGGGGTGTTGGAAATTGGCTCTTGAGAAATAAACAGGTAAAGCCCTAGACACTTCACTAACGGTAGGTATTTATTGTAATTACTGCCAGTTACTATTATTATAGATACTTATTTAAGGAGAAGTCTATTCCTGCTCTGTAGAGCTTACTGTTCATTACAATAGCTACTGGCCACATGAAACTATCTAAATTGAAATGAAAGTAAAATTAATTTAAATAGAAATTCAGTTCTTCCATGCCAGGCGCTTTTTGTTACTCCCCAGCTGCATGTGGCTAGTGGCTGCTGTACAGGACACCGGAGAATGGGGGACATTTTCATTTTTGCAGATGTTCCCTTGGGGAGTCCCGCTGGAGGGAGTGCCTCTGTCTCCCTCCTGAGAAGCACCAGTTGACCTTGGTTTCATAATAATTATAAAGTGTTGGGTGATTTACAGTAAAGGCATTGAACTGAATTATTATGTAGGTGAGTTGTCTCTCCTAACGGGCTTGGGGATATTTGGGATTCTTATACTAATAGCCAACTCTAGGTCTTCAAGCGCTGCCATATTACCTTTGTTCCTTCATACGTTGGTCAAAGGCAATGCGCACAACTGCGCCATTGTGTGTACATGTGCACACCGGGGATCAAGAACCCCTCGGCACAATCGCATGGGATATACATGTGTTTGGCTGGCACAACTCAGAATTTTTCAAATGACCTTTGCCTGAACTTAAAAAAACAAATGCACATTTTAAAGGAAACACATTTTTTGGTTTATTTATGCTTGTTCTTCCAGCTTTTGGTTTGAAGAGGACTGTGGTATCTGAAAACTCTTTGGGGATTTTCAAATGAGGGTTAGTATGAATTTTCCCGTCTGCCATAGGAAGTTAGGTTTAGGTCATAAGCAAATGATCACAAAATCCCAAATGTTTTAGGTTGCCTTCAAAGCTCACATTTGTCAAGTTAGAGTGGGTGTCAGACTTGGCAAGGGATGTTTCATTCATGGACCTCGTCCATTAATGAGTTCTTTTCAAAGAGAAAGAAACGTGTTGGGTGATTTACAGTAAAAGCATTTAACTGTGATTATGCAAGCCGAGTGTCTGCCAGGGAATCGCTGAAGCTGGGCAAGTGGGCCACCGGTTGTCCTTGGGAGGTGCTGCGGTGAGCTGGTGAGACTACAGGCTGATGCCAGCCCACTTCAGGGCACTGTATGAAACCTTCCAGAACTTTGTAAAGCAGCACAACTACACAGTCACTGCTAGTGCATCATTTCCCATGACCTTCCTACTCTGACCACCATTGAAGGCCTCCACTTGCTCAAAACTTGGCCAATAATCTGAGATATCCAGGTATGGAGCTCTCAACCTTGTGCTAGATGATACTTGGCCAATACCTGATTCAAACACTAGCAATAAAAACACACTGAGTGGCCAGATTATTATGACCACCTGACGTTTGTAGGCAAATTAGCTGTACTCTGCATCGTATGGGATATGGAAGCTGAAGGCCTGTTCGAACACCTTTGCTGTCTGCAGTTACCAAGATAAAACATCTCCAATTCGCACAGGAACACAAGGATTGGACAGTTGAGCATTGGAAAAAAGTCATGTGGTCCGATGAATCACGTTTCCAGTTGCATCATGCAGATGGCAGTGAGAATTTGGCGGAAACAGCATGAAAGCATGCACCCCACATGCATGAGTACAACCCTTCAAGCTGGTGGGGGCAGTGTTATGGTTTGGGGCGTGTTTTCCTGGCATAATTTGGGCCCTTACATTCGTGTGGAACAACGTCTGAATAGCACAACATACCTAAGTATCGTTGCTGATCAAGTTCATCCTATCATGTTGATGGCGTATCCCAATGGAGATGGCTTCTTCCAACAAGACACTGCACCATGCCACAGTGCTCATATTGTGCAGGAGTGGTTTCAAGAACATGAGGGAGCCTTTACCTTGCTTAGGTGGCCCCCACAATCACCAGATCTCAATCCAATTGAGCATTTGTGGGACAAAGTTAAAAGAGCCATCAGGCAGCTGGTTCCACAACCATCAAATCTCACAGAACTGGACAGTGCTATTCATCAGGCATGGAGTCAGATTCCTCACATCACCTTTCAACATCTCGTGGAGTCAATGCCAAGAAGAATCACCACAGTATTGAAGGAAAAATGTGGCCCAACGAAGTACATACGGGGTGGTCATAATAATTTGGCCACTTGCATTCAAATATATCCCATGTTCAAAGGCTGTTAAATCGCGTTGTTTACCCATATCTTCAGAAAAAAATCACTTCTATTGTCATGGTAAACAACCTGCTTCCCTATTTATACTGGTCTGGCCCTCTATCAACTTCAGCTCGAAATTATAGCTAATTTGCCTACAAACGTCAGGTGGTTATAATAATCTGGCCACTCAGTGTATACAATGAACAACATAAACTGATGAACTAAAATAGATCCAGAGACGTAGAAGCATCGAACAGACCATCAACTTCAGGGGAAGGGTGGCGGGGAGAGATCA
>NW_005871505.1:108251-176769 GCF_000147115.1 Myotis lucifugus
ACAATGATCGGAATGAATGTAAATTTCTATGTTTATATGTCTACTAGAGGCCCAGTGCATGAAATTCGTGCGAGGGGCTTGGCCCTCACAGCCGCAGCAGTTTGCCTCGGCCCTCAAAGCCTCGGCTTCGTCTGGAAGGTCGTCCGGAAGGACGTTCAGCTGTCTGGTCTAATTAGCATATTATGCTTTTATTATTACAGACCTCCATCACTAAGCTGTGAGGTGCTTTCTGAATCTCAGTGTTGAACAGATTATCTGGCGGATAGTGGGAATATTTTAAATATAAAAAATAATGAAAATCAACAAACAACAAGTGCTGGCAAGGATGTGGAGAAAAAGGAACCCTCCTTCACTGCTGGTGGGAATGCAGACTGGTGCAGCCACTGTGGAGAACAGTATGGAGTTTCCTCAAAAAACTAAAAATGGAACTCCCATTTGACCCAGTGATCCCACTTCTAGGAATATATCCCAAGAAACCAGAAACACCAATCAGAAAGGATATATGTACCCCTATGTTCACAGCAGCACAATTCACCATAGCTACGATCTGGAAACAGCCTAAGTGCCCATCAGCAGATGAGTGGATTAAAAAACCGTGGTACATCTACACAATGGAATACTACGCTGCTGTAAAAAAGAAGGAACGTTTACCATTTGCAACAGCATGGATGGAACTGGAGAGCATTATGCAAAGCAAAATAAGCCAGTCAGAGAAAGATAAATACCACATGATCTCACTCATACGTGGGATATAATGATCAACATAAACGGATGAACAAGAATAGATTGATCTAGAGACAAATGGCAGGGGAGGGGAGGGTTAGAGAGCAACCAAAGGACTTGTATGCATGCATATCAGCATAACCAATGGACATAGACACTGGGGTGGTGGAGGCTTGCCCGGGGTGGGAATGGCTGGGGGGAGGGGGGGGGAAGGGTCAATTGGGGGAAAAGGAGACATATATAAAACTTTAGACAATAACAAAAAGAACTATTTTCTGTTTGAGTTAAAGTTTCATTTCAGTTGTGGATCAAAGGGAAACTTATAGAGAAATTATTTTATTCCTATTATTCACTGCCTCTAGAACAAGACGTTCAGTGTCTAGCTCTTTGCCTAAACAGTACCATTCTCTAATGATTAGAAGCTTCTTAGAATTCTTTCTTGTAGGTCACAGACTATTCCAGCAGTTACTTGCTAGCTCTGAGGTTGGAAAATGAGGGAGCAGCATTCACTAGTTCAATTATGAATTATTTCAAAGGTCAGCGTATGAGAGCTCAAGCTACACTGGTGCCTTTCAGAGGCTGGAAAGCAATGAACATGGAACATGTGTTTGATGAAATAAATATTGTAACGAGGAGAGCAAAAATAACCTTTACTAGTATATCAAACATTTCTGGAATAAACAGGAAATGATAGGGCAATGGGAAATACGTTCCTGTGATTTCCTGATCTTGTATATTTAAAATATTGTGATAGAAAAAAAAGATTAAAAAATATCTTGTGACAGAAATGATCAGAGAAGGGACTCTGCATAGAAACGAGTCCATTTCTTTCCATAAAATGAGCCCATTGAGCACAGCCCGTAAGGACCCAGGGCTATTTTCATGCTCCTCACCCCACCCTCTTCCTCTTCTAAAACTAGGTCAGAGAGAGAAGTTGCACTTTGGGCCTTGCTTCCTGCTCCCTTCCCTGGTGTTCTCGTGCCAAGTGCTTCCCCAGGCAGCTGCTTCCCGGGCTGCACACCCAGAGCCGAGAGCAGGCAGCCTGACGGGATGCATGCTTCATGCTGACGCGCTGGACACAAAGGCCTGGCCCAGGGATGTCCCAAGAATTGTCCATAAAACTAAGGGTGAGACAGATCTCCCACCCTCTTAGTATCTGCTTGCACCTGGTCAGCTTAAGCGCTCAATAAACTCCCAACTGAGGTTAATTGTTGTTATTCTCTCTTTGGATTGTAGCCATCCGGGTGGGTGTAAAGTCGCATCTCACTGTGGTTCTGATTTGGAGTTTCCTGATGATGAAAGATGGTGAACATCATATTGTGTGCGCTGGTATACCTAGTTTAGAGAAATGTCTCTTTAAATCCTTTGCTCATATTTAAATTTTTTTAAAAAAAATCTTATTATTGTTGAGTTGTAAGAATTCTGGATAGGATATATATTATTTTTTCCCATTTGATGAGTTGTCTTTTCAATTTCTTGATAATGTCCTTTGAAGCACAAACGTTTGCAGTTTTGATGAAGAACAGTTTTTTATTTCCTTTGGTTGTTGGCATTTTTAAGAAAATGCTAACCAAGGTCATGTAAATTTACAACTATGCTTTATTCTAAGAGTTTTATTATGTTAACTCTTACATGGGAGTCTGATCTATTTTGAGTTAATTTGTGTATGTGGTGTGAGTCGGCACCCAAGTTCATTCTTTCAAATATGGATATCCAATTCTCCCAGCACTGTTAGTTGAACAGACTATTCTTTCCCCATTCAACTTGCACTTTTGTTGAAAATCAACTGTCCATAGATGTATGGGTTGTTTTGTTTTTTTTTTTTTTTTGAACTTTCAATTCCATTTTATTGGTCTATATGTTTGTCTTATTCCACCTTGATTACTGTAGTTTTGTAGTAAGTTCAAAAATCAGGAAATTTCTCACAAGTCCTCCACTTGTGTTCTTTTGCAAGATTAGTTCGGATACCCAGGATCCCTTGTCTTTTCACATTAATTTTAGGATCAGCCTGCTCATTTATGCAAAAAAAAGCAGTTGTAATTTTGGTACAAATTATTGCATTTGTAGGTCAATTTGGAAAATATTGCCATTTGAACAATAGAAAGCCTTCCAATTAATCAACACAGAATGTCTCTCCATTTTTTAGATCTTCTTTAATTACTTTCAACAATGTTTTGTGGTTTCTCTCTCTTAATTCTTCATTACCACAGTCCAGATGGCCAACTTTAGAGCCTGCCGCTGTTGTCCTGGGGTTGGGTGTGGTTATGAGTCTTGGGGTCTAGAAGTAGAGGTGGAAGCAGTGCAGGCATTGAGGGGTTGATCAGAGGAATGGTAAGAAAAAAAAGAAAGAAAAAGAAAATTTCAGGTAAAAACCAAGAGATAGGAAAAGAAATTCCACTTATGGTGAATAGGACTTAAGTAGTTCATGAACCAATAACATACGACAAGGTCAAGCACTTGAAAGTACCCTGATTTTTGAGCCAATAACCACTTTTTTTTTACAAAATCACTCTTGAGAATGAAAGTCAATGATGACCCCCACCATTCCTCAAATAATTGATAAACCTGTCGCATCCAGGACCAAAGTAGAGTCCTAAGAATGTTCTTGTGGTGCTGGTGTCTTTTGAAGATCATTGTTACACCATTAAAAGAAGGGAGATGCAGATGCAGAAACAGAGAAGCAGTGATCAGACTGTCAAACTCAGAGAGAAGGTAGGGGAGGGTGGGGGTAAGGGGGAGAGATCAACCAAAGGACTTGTATGCATGCATAGAAGCCCAACCAATGGACACAGACACCAGAGGGTGAGAGCATGAGTGGGGGGGGGCTTTATGGGGGGATGAGGTCACATATGTAATACCTTAATCAATAAAGAAATTAAAGATTGAAAAAAGGGAGATGAAATTATAATGTAATAAAGGTACTTTATGAAAGTTGGAAATTGGTGTAGTGACAATTTACTGAAATATTAATTAATGTTTAGTTTTAGAGGTATATTTTCCTTCCACGTTCCTAGAGAGTAGATAGTTTCTTCTTTTTTCTTAGGTTTGTTTCTTCATAGAACAAGCTTTCCAGTAGGCAGACTCTCTTCCTAGCTTTGGTATGTTTATATCTTAATGATATTAAAGGTCACTGGCGGTGGAGAGGCAGAAAGAAAAACTAGAAGGACTCAAAATAACAAGTGACCCCAGACTAGGGAATGAGTGAAAACCTTCAGTTTTGTTTTGTTTTTTGGTGGGGTAGGAGGGAGTAAGGAAGATGTAGGACCCATGATCTGCTCCCTGAAAGTGACACAGGGAATTGGCTAAGTTCTCTCTGATAATTCTTTTTATTATTCTGGCCTTGGAAATCTACCTCATCTGTCCACACCTCATCCCACAGAGCGCCCACAGAGGACAGCAGCAGGTCATAGCAAGACCCTGCACTTCCTCACAGGCTCCAGACTTGTCTGCTCAACCTGTTGAGGTCTGTTATCTTCTCATGGACACTTCAGTGCCTTGGGCTTCTTTATTTTTCTTCTTTCCGATTACAGGTGAGATTTTGTAGAGTGTAGTGGTTAGACAATCATATACTTTCACCAATTGTTCCCCCTGGTATTTCCTGTACCCACCTGGCAGCATACACAGCCATTGCACTATTAGTGACTCTATTCCCTATGCTGTACTTTGCGTCCCTGTGACCATCTGTAACTGCCAATTTGTATTTCTCAATCCCTTCACCTTTTCACCCAGTTCTCCAACTCCCTTCCCTCTGGCAACCAGCAGTCTGTTCTCTGTATCTTTGAGTTCATTTCTGTTTTGTTTGTTCATTTGTGTTGTTCTTTAGGTTTCACATATAAGTGGAATCCTATGGTCCTTGTCTTTCTCTGTCTGACTCACTTCACTGAGCACAGTATCCTCTGGGTCCATCCGTTGTGCTGCAAGTGCCTTCGCTTTTCCATTTGGTTCCATGCATCCGCTCTGAGACCCCCCTCTGATGTTGTGCTCCCTGCTGTGTGAGCTGGATTCTGTGCTGCTGGACTCTCTTCCTTTCCCAATTGACCTGGTTGAGAATTTTGCATTTTTCCAGCTGCGATCACTTCTGTCCAGTTTACAGACACCCACTCTACTGGTTTTGGCCTCCAGGTCTGACACCACAGTCAGGGCTGACCCCAGCCTGACAATCACAACCAGACATATTCATTTACCCAATCACCTATCCTACTGTTTTGCCTGTTTATTTCCAAGGAAAATTGGGGAATTTATAATAAAATGCATAAAAGCCATAGAATCTACTACTAGGGACAGAAAGGGAGGACTATGGTTCTAGAAAACATAGACTAGAGATTGACTTGTGTCCCCCAAATTCCTATATCCCCCATTACCTCGGAATGTGATCTTATTCGGAAATAGGCTCTCACAGATGTAATGCATTAAGGTGAGTAATTCTGGGGGAGAACGGGTCCCCTAACCCGATATAACTGGCGTCCTTACAAAAAGGGGACATTTGGACATGGACACTCACGCAGGGAGAATGCCATGTGGCCACAACGGCAGGGACTGGGGTGATGCATCTATAAGGCAAGGAATGCCAGCAATGCCAGCGGTCCCCGGATGCTGGGGGAGCGGCCTGGAGCAGTCTTCCTCGCTGAGCGCAGAAGGAACTAGCCCTGAGGACACCTTTATCCCAGACTGTCAGCCTCCAAACACCGAGATAGTGCATCTCTGTTGTTTAATGCATCTTGTGATCCATTGTCATGATAGCTCTACATGGTCTTGAACATAAAATTGGTTTCCTTTCTTTTTAAAGATATGTTTATTGACTTTTTTTTAAAATCCTCACCCAAGGATATTTTTCCATTGATTTTTTTTTTTTTAGAAAGAGTGGAAGAGAGAGGGAAAGACAGAAATATTGAAAATATCGATGTGAGAGAAACACATCGATTGGTCGCCTCCTGCACTTGCCCTGGGGCTGGGGAGGGGCCTGCAACCCAGGTGCCCTTGACTGGAATTGAGCCTGGGACACTTTAGTCCACAGGTCGACGCTCTATCCACTGAGCCAAACTGGCTAGGACTCATATAAAGAGCCAAAAATGGCATTCCTACTTAGATGGAAGACTATTTTTCAAAATTGTTCTTGAATTGGATTGACTGTGTCATAGATGATATAGACTTTTGTGTATTTTCTTGACCATCCAAAGTGGATGATGAATCCTTTTTTATTTTTCTATATTTTAAAATATCAACCAGTTCAACACATAAGGGATAAGAATTGCCCTCTTGGTTCATAAGCATCACCCCATCCGTATACAAAGTGCAAATTAAATTCACAGATATACCACCTTGACTTTGTGTTATTCTCATTTCCCTTTACTAGTGGTTTGACCCTGACTTCACCCTGATTTCGATTCCTTATAAGGGCAGTGATTGGCATGGCTCCCAGTTATATTTGGTCGTTTGCAAGTTGAGTCTTCCTTTGAGCTTCTTTACTTCCTTCCTCCCTCCCCTCCATTTAAATCGGCAATAGTTTATTAGCTGCCATATCTGTAATCTCCATCCATGTTCTTCTCAACAACTGCTTCTGAGGCACCCATGTTAGCCAGGCCCTGTGCTGGGCCCTGGAACACAGCAGTGAACAAGACAGAAGCGTGGCTTTAATGACACACCCATCCAGGCATGATTAGGCATCTCTAGTGCACAGCTGACATCCTGGGTACGTGGGATTATGGAATCAAGATCTCTTCCAGTCCAATAGCCCCAATACTACAGGAACGTAAAGGTCACTTCTCTTTTTTGTTAAATTTTTTTTGTTTTAGTTTTTAATCCAAGGAACAAATGCACATAATTTAAGTAATCATATAAAGCTACTAGTAAAAGTGTGTTGTTGAAAAGCTGTTCCTTTTCCTAGCCTATTCTACCCCATGTTCCAGAGGCAACAACTTTCTTTTTTTATATTTTATTTTATTGATTAAGGCATTACATATGTATCCTTATCTCCCCATTGCCCCCCAACCCCCCTCACTCATGCCCTCACCCCCTGTTGTCTGTGTCCATTGGTTAGCCTTACATGCATGCATACAAGTCAGAGGCAACAACTTTCAACTCTTATAGCTTCACCCCCTGCTGTTTTCTCCATATTTAGAAATACTACTCCTAACTGATATTTCTTGAAGTATCAATTTCAAGTTTTATTTATGGACTTCCTCTTGCAGTTGTTGAAAATTTCCTCCTCCCTTGCCGTCACTACATCCCAGTTCCTTGTCGCCAGCCTCCCACTGTAGTTCTCCCACACATTTCGGTTAAACAGGCATGCTAATATTGTTATGGTTATGTAAATAATAACCATTGCTGCTCTAAGTTCCTTTCTCAGATAACTGTTGGCTTTTCCTATGATTAATAATTGCCTCGTGTATCCACTTTGAATGACCTTCATTTTCAGCGTGCGCCTCGCTGAGGCCCTCGCCTGCCCCGAGGGCTGGTGGCCCTAATCCCAGGTGCCTTGCAGAGTGTTCTGCGGAGTGAAATGACTCACTCTCCTGGGGCTTCTCCCCGCAGGTACTTAGTCACTTCCTCTGCTCTGTTCAGTCCGTCACCGTCCGCATCCACTTAGTAGCACCAACACTGCTTCCCTGATGTTAGACTTTTAAAGAGATTTGAGGAGAAAAGGACATTAACATGAATGTTCAGAAGTCCAAAATTCTTCTCTTAATAAATCATATATTTATCTGTGTGGACTCAAGACTAACAGGCCTCTCTTTCTCCCCAAACCACCCCAGAGGCAGACTCATTCCTTCTCATCTCAAGCATCTGACATAATATTCTATTTTCTTTCTTCATCTTCCTGCCTCCCAACCTTCCACGTTACCAGTGGCCATTAAATGGAGGGAAAGATGTAAATGCTACAATCAGCTTCATGGATAAAGATGCTCACATATATGAGTTGCAGTCACTATAGCAGAAAATTAGAGACTCAATCATCCAGGTAGTAATAACTCCCCTGATGCCAGGACATCTATGGCCAATGAAACCTTCTGTGAATTGATGGAGCTGCACTATTTATACGAGGGAGAGGAAGGGCTTTCAAAGTTCAGGGTGCAGAGGGGTTAATTTATCATCTCACTTCCTTCTTCCCGAAGTCCTGAACTTACATATCAACATCTATATATATAAAAGCCTAATATGCAAATTGTCCCCGAGGGAGTTCGACCAGGAGACCCATTGCTTGCTATGACGTGCGCTGACCACTGGGGGGTGGCATGGAACGAAGGAAGGCCCCAGCTGGTGGCTGGCAGCCGGAAGGAAGGCCCTGACAAGCAGCTGGAAGGCCCCGATTGGCCCCTGGCCAGGCCTAGGGACCCTACCCATGCATGAATTTCGTGCACTGGGCCTCTAGTATCTGAATAATTGAATGAGATGCCTACTCTAGTCCAGGTGTACAAAACGAGAGAGACCGAGTCCAACTAAATTGGGAATCTTCAGCAAAATGCAAACGTATTGAGTAGGAATGACAGCCTTCGGTAGTTGATATTCCCAGATGGCTTCATTTCTAATCTCATTGGCCACTTGGCATGTCTATCACCTGCCATGAATTCTGTTAAGTAAATTAGCTGTCATACAGAAAAGTAATCTTATAACGGGTTAGTGCTAGCGAATAATTTAATTATTCATGAGAGAAGAAGTGCCAAGCAAGACCAGCAGGATTCATGATGAGGCTATTTTGAGACATCTTGCCTCCAAGGGGGCCAGGACTGTATCTTTCTGTTCCTAGCATAGGGCTTGGCATGTTTTATTCCAAAGAGCCACCAAAGTACACCACTGATTCCACCTGTTCCAGCCCAGGCAGGAGGTAGCCTCTAGTGGCTGCCCTCTGGGCCACTCCGATTCCACCTTCCAGGAGAGCAGCTCCCACCTTCTAGAAGTTGCCCTGCCTCATGGAGTTGCAAGGACTGAAAACATCCATGATGTCCCTATAGGCATCTTCTGTCATTAATACATCTTATCCGAGAACAAAAGCATATATTTCAAATTAGGATGCCATGTTGGGCAAGGCAGACATAGGATCTTATGTGTCTAGTTTAACACAGTATCCCAAAATGTCTAGCATAGCATGGACACACAACAAATATTTGCTAATTGGCAACATGCCTTTGCCATTTTATAGAACTTACAGCTGGCGGAAGAAACCACATAACAAGCAATTCTAATGAACTATCATGAGTACAGAGAGACACGGGGGCTTTCCGGGGAGGCACTGAAGCCAGACATGGGGAGTCAAAGAGGAGGTCCTGGAGGAAGTGATGTGCGAGTGAGAACTGCAGAGGTGGCTGTGTGGAAATGGGGGTGGGGGAGGGTAACATTGCAGCAGGGAATGTTCCAGAAAGAGGGAAGAGCACGCACCGAGGCTTGGAGAAGTGACAGAATTTGGAAAATATTTGACTGTGACTGCATAGTATGGTGAGTGGAGTGGCTAAAAATAAAGAAGATGAGGCAAGAAGGAAGAGCCATAAAAATGTACTTGGAAGAGTATGGATTTAAGTGCCCATTGAGGAGTTTTAACCAGCGAGTGACAGAACCTCACATGTCAGCCGGACCGATGTTCCCTGGAGGATTTGAATTCTTGAACATCAGTGGAAAGGCTGAGGGCAAACAGGATTCCTTTCCTTGGCCATATTCCAGGGTATATTTTTGAATATTTGGCAAACTGAACGTCATAACTCCCACACAAACCAAAATAACGTCTTGGATCGAATCGTGCCTATTCTTAATTACTTCCCAGATTCTGTGTAACGTGGACACCTGGTATTTATTAAGGTGGAATCCATGTCTCAAGGCTGCCGGAAGTCAGGGCGAATCGAGGGAGTTGCTCAAGCCCCAAACATTATTTCTCTCCAACTGTCTCCCCGACGACTTATGGATCATTTCCTAATCTTCTGTGGTTTGAGCATTTGTTTACAAAAATCCACGCTGGGCTAGATGTAATACCCAAATGAGAAGACACGGTTTCAAGAAGGCAAAATCCCACATTCACATCGCTGCTCTTCCAGGATCACCAGGACTTGGTGGCAGGACATTGGGGTCTGCCCATCCGGTGGATGGAGGAGGCCCCGGAAGTCTGCCCGGCAACACGGGACCTGGTGGCTCTGTGAGGAGCGTCTTTGACGTAGAACTTTCCCTCTTTCCCATCAGGCCCGGGGCTGCTAGTGCAGGAACAGCATTGCCCGTCGGTCTAACTGTAAGCCAGCTGAGCGGCGGGTTGGCTCTCTTGGAGTTTCCTCCTCGAGCATGTGGGGGTAGCTCTGATTCCCTTGGCCCTCTATCCCCCACTCTCTCCTCCCTGGGCCCTGGTAATAGAATCCAGCGATGGAAGAAGCATGGAAATCAGGTTGGTAATCAGATGGACCTGGGCTTAAATGTTGACTTTATTATCCACTCACTATGGAGAATAACATCTATTTTCTCAGCTTCCTTGTCCTCACGTGTGAAATGAGGATAGTGACATCCCGTACCTAAGGCCGCTGCCAGGACGAAGTGAGACGATGTGAGTCAGGTGCCCACACGATGCCCGGCGCGTGGACTGCTCAGTGAGGGGCACTGCAGCCAGGAGGGGATGTAAGCCTGCGGTGCCCTGGCATGATGAGAACCGAGTCTGGGCTTTCACAGGAGCCAGGGCTCCAGGCCAGAGGCACATACGCAAATCACATGCAGATGGGACCTTCATCTGAGGAAAATCCCTACGACAGCTGCTTCCCGTCAGGATAACAAATTGTCAGGGGGAGTGAGGAGGACATAGTCTGTGTGAGATTTCAGATATTGTTTCATTTTTATTCACAGTGTCCTCATCTCTAAGTTAATATTTTAGATGAAGTGACTTCCAAGTAGTTTTAACTTTATATTTCGGAACTGCCAGGGACACGTTTTAGCCATATTGTCGTTTTACTAATCGTTGAGGCTATTAGATACCTATGTGCAGTTCCTAGCACAGTTGTATAGTTGTGTGTGTGCGTGTGTGTGTGTGTGTGTGTGTGTGTGTGCTAGAGACAGACTCTTGGACTGGAAGAGCTGGCTGATCTTAAGGAGGCCACAGAAAGTGCTGCTTGTTCCAAAGTTATCTCCTCCTAATCCGACATGGATTTTTCTTCAATGCCATGTAATGGGTGTCTCTTAGAAATAGTATCGAATCCCAGGACTTCAGCTGCCACCCGCATATCAGCAGCTCCCTGCACAGTATCTCTCGTCTCCTAGGGAAGGTCCTGCCCTGAAACACGTTTCCAATGGAGCCTGTGCCACGGGGCCAGGCGACGGATTTCTTCCCTCACTTATTCCGAGTGCACTTCGCTCCCTCCGTGTCACACGAGGTTTTCTCCGTCGGAAGTGCATCTTCGCTCGTGCAGTCCCGAGCTCTGGCCGACAGCTCGCGGAAGCCATGCGGAGTGACTTGGCCGTGGGATTGGCATCGGTGTGCCGGGCATGCGTGACAGGTCAGGCTAGACGTTGTTAGGGAAGGAAACGGTAACAATGAGCAGGACGTGCACAGAGGAATGTCTTCATAATTAGAAAGTCTGTAACGTGCCTGGGCTCTGATTGCTGGCTGACACTTCTGTCTAACAGTTAATGGTTTGAAGACATCCTTCTATCAGGCTCTTGGTTGCCACATAGATATATACTTGTGAATGAACCACATGTACAAACAAGTTTGACTTCTGATCAAAATTGCCTCCAGAAACTTAGTTCAAAAACCTCCTTAAGTCAGTTGAATAATTAACTTTACTGTCTTTTTACCAATTTGATATTTTTTTCACTAAAAACAAATCAAGCCATTAAACTGGTTTGTGTGTGAAGAGAACACCTCTCAATTTATATTCGTGAATAGCCTCCCTTTTTGGAAGCTGAGTTCCAATTTCTTCATTGTCAACATGTTACCAGACCAAAGGGGTCCAGTTGACCATGTGGATCAAAGCCCAGTCAGGCACACACAGGAGTCTGCAGCCAGGAAAGGAAGCGTTCACTAGCTGAGGAAATGCCACCAAGACAGGAGACAGAGGTGAGCACGTGCTCGAAGGCCTGCCCGCCCCCCCCCCATGGCTCCCAGGGGACGGGTTCCGTAGGGGAAGATCATTAATCATGTGACTAAGGGAGTTGGGGTCTTGGGCTCTCCTGATGGTTGGGGCCAGGGGAGGGGGTAGATGATCGTTAAATCAGGCCCTGACGTCAGCCGTGGTCTTGTTCTGTTGGGTTCCCTGAGGGTGTGGTTCTTGAGGTCCTTCAGCGTTCATGGGCTTTGGGCCAAAACACACGAAGGTCAAGACGTTAGCTCTGTTTCTGAGGTCAACAGACCTGAGGCTTTGTTCCTAAGACAGTTTGCTGCTGACCAGAGTCTGATGACTAAGAAAGGGAGTGGACAGTGGACAGTGGACGGGCAGACAGGGGGAAGGGTCACGTTAGAGAAGTGACGTTTCTGTCCCATTGCAAACACCTCTCCCAAGTTTCCATCCATTTCTCCTGGAAGTCACTGCTTAGTGGACCTCTGCTTTTGCTCCTAGGAGCTGCAATAGTCAGAAATTTACCAGGGAAATGTTGGGGGAGGGGCAAGGAAGAGAAAACCAAAGTTTAGTCCAGGAGCTTAGGGAAGGGAATGGGTGTTGTGGGCTGGGAAGAGACGGCAGGAGAAAGTGTGGTGGGAGTCATACTGGGGAATTTGAAAGCAGGTGGAGGGAGTGAAGCTGAGGTCCAGATGAGGATGCTACAGGCATTTAAAACCAAAAGCTTGGACCAGCAGAGCCAGAGTGATGGGGGCGGATAGAACTGGTGGTCAAAAACAGGAGGCTGCAGCTGAGCAAGAGGAACAAGAGAATAGGTGAAAACCAGAGGTCAAGACCAGGTCACAGTTAGAAAAGTCACCAGGAGAACAGCAGCAGCAGCAGCCACGCGCCCAACCGATAAGAGAGCACTAACACCAAGGTGGGTCTGCTCAGCAGGAAATCTCTATTCTTGCAGAAGCAGGAAACAGATGATGTAATTTATAGAGCAAGTGTCCCATGGCCTTGAGGGTTAGGTCAATGTCACCCTCAACAATTCCCATCGAACAGATCCTAAGAGGGGGAGAGAGGTGGGTAGAGCCTGAGAAAGGGCTCAAATGAAGCCAGCCATTGGTAAGGCATGTATCAACTTTGTAATTATATTTCCAAAGAAAAATTTGTCATGGGCTGGTTGACATTATGTGATAGAGCCTGACAATGGGAGAAACGTATTTTAATATCAGGTCTCTCTCTGAGTACCCCGGCCAAACAATTGCTGCAGGTTCCCTAGACTGGAAACAAGAAGGAGAAGCGTGATTTTACGCACAATAAAAGGATGATCACACAAATGTAAGCCTCAGTCTCCCACAAAGGAGGCTGATATGATTCATGGCTCCAACAAGAACACAGAAGGGTAACACATCTTACATTAAACAAAGATGAGGTGCTTGGATAGGACATCACTTCCCCTCCCCCAAAGGAAAGACTGTCAGCCTAGTGATCCTGCGCATGTCATTTTATGGAAAATACCAGTCACCGAGTGCTCGATGGATCATGTAAGATTCCACAATGGAAAAAACACGCAAGAGTGAGAAAGTCACTTTTGATCCTTATAAAGCAGTGGTTCTCAACCTTCTGGCCCTTTAAATGCAGTTCCTCATGTTGTGACCCCCAACCATAAGATTATTTTCGTTGCTCCTTCATAACTGTAATGGTGCTACTGTTATGAATCGTCATGTAAATATCTGATATGCAGGATGGTCTTAGGCGACCCCTGTGAAAGGGTCGTTCGACCACCAAAGGGGTCGCGACCCACAGGTTGAGAACCGCTGCTATAAAGAGAGATTGATCTGAGGCAAAATAATACCCCTGAACTCTGCTGGCAGAGTGAGGTAACTCGTGGGCCCTTTAAAAGGGGGCCCTTCCCAGACGCCTGTTCAGGCGGTGATGCCGGATGGTTTCTGGGGGTTGAACTACCGTCGGTAACGCGCTCAGATTCTCACAAACACGGACACGTGGAATCCATGTGAATAGCCCTGTGCCCAGGGGAGTCTCTTACTGGGGTCGCGGGGCAGGAGGACAATGTAGAAAGAGGGATGTAGTCAGAGACAAGGTACAGGGCTCCCCATTGTTTTCTCTGTGATCTTGACTATTTGGGACTAACTTTTAAAAATTCTATTGATAAAAATCCCCATTCAAATCAAGTCAGTGAATTGACCGTCACCCATCTGGTGACTCAAACACGCGGCACACGCCTTCCCTCTGACACAGGCACTGAAGTGTGAGCGTGGAGGCTGATCTTGCAGACTCTCACGGAGCCTGAGCGTGGCTGTCAAAGCCGAGCTTTCCTCAGCGTCTGTGAATTTTGCAATATTTCTGGGTTTACCAGCAAGAAGCCCGGCTGCGAGGTGCACCGATTGCCAGGAAACACCTTGAATTTTATCTCTGACCCACAGGTCAGACCTAGACCAGCGTCCCCCTTACCTTGAGGGAGACAAGACCCCGAGTTCACCCACACAACCTTCACAGAACGGCATGCGAGCGGGGGTTTGATAGCCATTTCGAATGCGGTGCTTCTCCAGCTGAGGTGCGAGGGCCCGCTGGTCTGAACCACCCTACATGCTGGGTGACATGCGGGGGGCCCTGCTTCCAGCTGGCGTGGCTCAGTGGTTGAGCCTTGACCTATGAACCAGGAGGTCATGGTTTGATTCCCAGTCAGAGCACATGCCGGGGTTGTGGGCTCCATCCACGACTACAACACACCGCGCCTGGCTTACCATTTGCCTTCCTCGTTTTCGTACTGCTGCCCAGGGTACCCGAACAGGTCCTCCACAGCCGCTGAAGGTCAGCGAATTCTTCACGTCCACGTTGAAGGCCACGCAGAGGCGGAGAACAACTGTGGGAGGGAAAACACAGTCGGTGACACAGGGTTAACTGGGATCCCATTGTTTTCGAGTCATGGAAGGGCCCTTATGAACGAGAGCAACGGCGCTCAAAGATGGAGGGATCCAAGAAAGGTCTGTGGGCCCGGCCGGCGGGGCTCAGCGGGTGAGCGCTGACCTAGGAACCAGGAGGTCAGGGTTCCATTCCTGGTCAGGGCACTTGCCTGGGTTGTGGGCTTGATCCCCAGTAGGGGGCGTGCAGGAGGCAGCCGATCCATGATTCTCTCTCCTCATTGATGTTTCTCTCTCTCTCCCTCTCCCTTCCTCTCTGAAATCAATGAAAAGATATGTATTTTAAAAAGTGGGGGCCCTGGGCCTCATTCTCAGATATTGACATCGCATCCCTGGGGAGGATCCCGGAACCAGAGCCCCCTTCCCGCTGCCCAGTGGCCACGGCCTCCCTATGTCAGGGATCGGATTTGTGGGCTTTTGCTCACTGTTCCCACAAGTTCAAAGGCGTGGCCTGTTGCCTTGACCATCAGGATCCAGGGAAAGAGCGAGCTTCCCGGACTTCTTATCTTATCTGAGCGGAACCATGCAGCCAGCTTCCCCAGGCCTCGGCCCATGAGCTGCTGGGGTTGCAGTTTCAGGAGGACATTGCTTTGCTGTTTCCTTGTTTGAGTCCTTGGCTTAGGGGTTTCCTCCTCAGGGGCTTTCCCACTTGACTGTGGGGAGAGACTTCGTGGTGCGCGGCGTTTTTATGTTTTCATTTCTGTGCTTCCCTTTCACTCAGAGCCTCTGTAATTTCACTACCGGCTGAGGAATAAGTATGTTTAATTTTTTGCCGGGGTGTGTCTTACCCTCTCCTCTTCCTCCAAGCTTTCTTTGGTAGTTTGGAGACTTAAAACAAACAAACAAACAAAATGAAAACCACCGTAAACCATAAGCGTAGGAAGCTATTCCTCGGGGCAGGACCAGTTCTAATCTTCCTCCAGGCAACCGCCTCTTCTCCTTCCCAGCGTGTCCTGGCGCTGACCGAGGGGGCCCTGGCGCTGACCGAGGGGGCCCTGGCGCTGTCCTGCCTCCTTTCATGCCGGGAGATGGGGCCCTGGCGCTGACCGAGGGGGCCCTGGCGCTGTCCTGCCTCCTTTCATGCCGGGAGATGAGATAATGAGGGGCATCCCTGTCCCAGCTGGCCTGTGGCTCTGGCTTCCGATTCTGCAGACGCTGCGTTTTCTCGCACTTTCTCTCAACTCGCACAGGATTCAGAACAGAACTTCATGGTGCCTGCGGCTCTTCCCAGGACGGAAAACAATCTCATCTTCGACTTTTCCTTTTAAGAAAATAATTTTATCGAATTTCCCTGGAATTTTCCATGACTGAAGGAGATCAGAGAAGAAGGAGCGGGGGTTAGGAAGGAATTCTGGGCCACTGGTTTTCTAAACACTTGGTAGCACAGGCCCATAAAAGCAGTTAATAATTTTACAATCGGAACTCTACTCACTATGCGAGGCATTTCCTTGGGGAAATACAGTGTGACACTCTGAACAGAACACTTGCGTTCACCCTTCATGGGAATAGACACCTACCCTGTCTGTGATGAAAGGGGTCATCACTGACAAATAATTACAATTAATAAGGAATTCTGAAACTTCATTGTACTCAATAGTTTCAAGTTTCTCCTACCGTTTTTCTCCCACGTGTCGTTTACAAGTAGACCTGCTTTCCTCCTTTCCTCTTTCCCCTCCAGTTTAGCTCATTCCCTCTGAGAACCCCGAAGTCTGGGTGCTTCCTCGACGGTGCTAACACTGAGTTCAGACATCGAGGTCTTGGAGAGGTACGCGGTGTGCTGTTAAGTCCGTTTTCTAGAAGTAGATTCAGGTTTGCTTCCTCTTAGGTCTGACCAAATAATTGAATGGATACCCTCTCCCCTGGGAACTGACCTTGAAGCCACTTCACAACCAACATTCCCTTCCCTTAGACCTCATTCCGATCGCTAAGACCATTCTCTCTCCCCTCAGGACCCGCCCAAAGAATTCTCCGCCAGAAAAAGCCGCCTAGAGTCCTTTAAGACCTCAGACTCCCTGTCCCCGGGGGCTGGTGCCATTTTGAGGCTCAGCCCATCTGGTTTTCCAATGACCTAATAAATTCATAATCCTTTACCCCTTTTGGCCTCCTGTGTTCCTCCTTCGGCAACCCTAACACTTCCCATGACGGAACAAACACGGTGATGCTGAAATTAGGATCGGGGTCTGTGTGACCAACCTCTCCACTCTTGGCCTGGATTTGGGGAGTCAGCACGGTACGCAGGTTCTATAAGAAGGAGACTCGGTGCAGAAAAGACTCGTTGCGGATCCTCTTGCCTACAGTGTGTGGCAGTGACTGGCGGTGGCCTTTGCTGCCTGGGAGCTAATCCTAAGTCGCCCACTAATGAATGACGTGGCCATGAGCCAATTACCAGTGTCTGTGCTCTGGATCCCCCCACCTATCAGAGGAGCAGAATGGAATAGGTTGCTGGTTCTTAACCTGTGGGTTCCTCATACAGAATGGCAGCATCAACTAGCTACCTCTCAGAGCTGTTGTGAGGATTGAATTGTTTCATACATGTGGCCACATCTCCGTGACATGGAGATCATTTGGCTTGTTTTAAATAATCAAGGCTAAGATGACTTAACGAGTTTGTCTAAAGACAACAGGCTTGTCTAGAGCCACTCTTTGAACTCAGAGACAGGACTCCTTCAATGTTTCTCAATGTCATTGAAAACAATCCCCGGCCAGGGCATATGCACGAAGCATAAGTAAGTGGAATGACAAATCAATGTTTCCCCCTTCCCCCCACCTCCCTTCTTCCAAACAAACAAACAAACAAACAAACAATCAACCAATCAAACAACAGCACACCAGGTGGAGGAGAGGGCCAGGTGCCCCCCCCCCGCCCCTCCCCCCGCCCCCAGCATGGCCTCTGTGAGTCTTGTTCTCTTTGAAAGAAACAAGGAAGGTCCTGAGGGCCCTTGTTTCATAGACACTCAGCCAAGCCTCCTTTGCTTTGACAAACCCCATGCGGGCTTATAGGGGTCCGGCCAGAGATCTTTGCCATCTCACTGAGACGGCCTTCTCTGCCCCGTTTCCACCAGATTATAAACTCCCGAGAGCATCTTGTCTTCGTCCCTGTAGCCATGATTACACGTGATAGATTAGCAAGGAATTCCCTGCCTATTTCAGGTGATTTTCTTGTTCTTTCTTCCTTGTGCTTTTACGATGTTGTATAATAAGCATGTGTAGTTTTTAATATAATGACATTAAGCTATTTTCCCTGTGAAACAGCATGTGGGTGGGTGGGTTGGTGCCTCGCCTATGAGTCCCTTTTAAATGCATCCTTGGTCTTTGGGGGGCTGGGCATCCTGGCCAAAGGGGCCTGACTGATCTCCTCTGGTGGCAGCAGGGCTCACCCCTCCTTCCTGTGGGAGAAAGGCCAGGCTGGGAAGAGCTGGTCAGAGCCCAGGCCCTGGGGGCCGGCTCCTTTTCCCACAGCCCTTTCTTCGCTCTGTGACTCAGCGGGACTGTGGCTCTGTTCTCGGGCCTCCTCGCTCCTCTCACACCCAGTGTGCCTGAGGCGTCTTCCGGACTCAGAGCAGGCCGTGCAGTCTGTGGCCAGGCTTTACTGACATGAGAGGCAAGTGACAGGGAAGACAGACCTTCCCCAGCATCTGCGAACAGAGGGTTTTGAGAGCAACCTGGTACTTTATGACAGAAGGTCGACACAGGGTGGGCCGAAGTACCTTCTTACTCCATTTTCTCCAGAAACCATTGCTACTTCGGGATCTTCTCTGAGTTTAAGAATTTGTGTGTGTGTGTGTGTGTGTGTGTGTGTGTGTGTGCGCACGCGCGCACGCGCACGCACAAGAGCTATATCACTTTCCTTTTTATTGTTTCAACCAGAGAAATGTTTGAAATCTTTGCCTAGTTCCTTTTCCACAAAGTGAAAGCAGAAGTAAACCATACGTTTTAGTAAATAGCGGTCATTGATATTGCTGACAATGCAGGGCAAAACCTGGGTAGCATTTTCCACAAAATAATGATGATGGTTCTGGCAAAGGTGGCAAATATTGAGGTGAAGATATCCAGCCTTTTCCCAGGATCAGGGTGTCCTTCTGAGGCTCTGGGTGGTGCAGTGGGAAGGTACCAGCGAGGGAGGAGCAGCAGCAGAAAGGCTGACGTGTAGGAATCTCTGAGGATGTCAACATGCATGCGCGGATGGAAAAGTAGAATACAGCCCTAACGCTGATCGATGTTTCTCTCTCATCCATGTTTCTAACTCTCTATCCCTCTCCCTTCCTCTCTGTAAAAAATCAATAAAATATATATATTTTTAAAAAGTAGAATACAAGTCAGCTCCATTGTTGAAGAAGATGGATATGCGTGTTTTCTCTCACGTAAGCCCTTTTGTGTTTCAAAAGTAACGGAGGCCAGCAGTCGCCAACTGGTGGTCCGAGGACCACTGCTGTCCATGAGGTCCGAGAGGTCGGTGGCCGCTGATGTAGGCAGTTGAAGTCACAGAGACAGCATCCCCACAACCATCATGCTTATCAACACTCATTTAACTACCTGAGCCTTCAATTTGGAGATTGCATCGTCTAGGTCTTAATTAAATGAAAATAGTTCTAGGGAACATTCTTATGGGGAATTTCCTTTAGCACTTTAATTTTAAACAGCTGGGACTCATGTGTGAAGCTGTAGTCTATTTCACTTTTTGAAAAGAATGATTGTTTTTTCCACGGGGAAGTGGAACTTTCTGGAAAGTCTAAATACATCCCCCTCCTTAAACTTCCAGGGTAGCAGCTGTGTGGGAAGGCTGCTGGGTCCAGCTGTGACAGTGGTGCTGTGGTGGGCACTGATTCAAGGCTGAGGGACTGGCTGCCTCCTGGGACCCACTGCTCACACCTCCCCTTTCATCAAACATCCTGTGTCTGTCTTTCCAGATGTTGTTAAGTTGGATCAAGAACCCAGGTGTGCCCCTTCCTGCAGGTCCCTGTCCTCTCGAAGGTTCGAGAGCCCACAGGCTAGTTGGAACAGAGCAGTAGAGGAAGGAGGAGGGAATGTTTATGGCCTTGACTCCGAAATGGGGGGAGAGAACTTTGCAAAACACAGAAGATGAAACATGGCAGCAGGCCCTTGCCGGTTTCATCATGATTTTTTGTTTTTGTCTTTTTGTTAATTCTCACCCGAGGATATTTTCCCACTGATTTTTAGGGAGAGTGGGAGAGAAAGGGAAAGACAGAGAGAAACATCAATGTGAGAGAAACACATCGATTGGTTGCCTCCTGCACGAGCCCTGACCAGAGCCCAGGTTGGGGAGGAGCCTGCAACCAAGGTACATTCCCTTGACTGGAATCAAACCCGGGACCCTTTGCTTTGCAGGCCGGCACTCTATCCACTGAGCCAAACCAGCTAGAGCCCTCCTGATTTGTTGTACTGACTATGGCCTCCTGTGGGACGATGGGTTCTTCTCTATCAAGGATGAGAAGCAGAACATGGCCCGCCCTGACTCCCCACCTTGCTCTTATCAAACTGCATCTGACAAAAGATGAAACAGGAAGTTTTGCTGGAAGCTGTTAATAGCTGGCGGGGGTGAGGGGGGCGGCGAGGGAGACAGCCTGATTTAGAAATGTCATAGTGTTGACCTTGCCTCCACCACTGTGCAGTAGGTTCCAGGGTAAAAATAAGTATGTTGTAAAAGCAAAGCCCTGGTTTGGGTCTGGTCTGTGCTATAGTCTTTGGAGAGCGTGCCTGGTCTGATAAGGTGCGTGTTTCAGTCACACCCTCCAGGTGCACAGCTAACCCTTTCTGCAGAGAGAGAACGATGGAATTCCATGTGGTTGCTGCTTAATTCGAGAAAGGCGTCACTAACACATTTCCAGGCACAAGTCAAAGCACAAATAGAGCATCGACAGGGGCTCTCTGCTGTTCCCTCACTTTGGGACTGTTAGGGCTTAGACCTCTCTGGATAGAACCACCGATGCTATGCCATGCATTCATCGAATTCATTCATTCAACAAATGTTTATTAAGTGCTGTGCACTCAATATTTCATACCAGGACTCAGGACTGAAAACTTGATAGTCATAACTCCTGATGATACGGATTTCGTAGAGAACCTATTGCTTTTAACCTCAATCTTCTCTCTAAATCAGCCTTTCTCTACCAGTTACATAAGAGAATTAAGTGTACAGACAATAATGTGAGTGACTATTCTTGACTTGGAAGCAAAGATGGAAGTAGTTGGCTTCCTTCCAGATGCCTAGGAGATGAGTTAATTCATCACATACAATGGAAGTCTCAGGCCCTAATGGGTTTAACTGACCCTTCTCGATGAGAATCTCTCAAAAGGAACAAGGTCCTATCTTCTTAGAGCCCGCACTACAGCCTTGGTCAATCTGGTATGAGGAGACAACAGTATTAATGATCAGGAGAGTCACAACCCCCCACAACCCCCTCTGCAACTGGCCTTGGGAAGAGAAAGGACAAGTATACGTCAGTAGATTCTCTTAAGAAAAATAACTCCTCCTATTGAGCAAATTGGGCGACATTTTATGGGGGAGATGCTGTTGAAGATGGTCGGTAATCAGGTAGTAAAGCAGTTGTCTGGGAAGGCAGGGTGTGGGCCAGTGGGGACTCAAGAAAGCTGGGGACCAAATATTGAGTAGAAACTGCTGTGAATGGACGGCTCACTAGAACCTTTGTAGATGTTTCGAGAGGTGCAAATAGAGATCGGAATTCCCATTATTTGAAGACATCAATCCGCTCTCTCCCGTGGATTTTGGTTGGGGGAGGGTTATACTCTTATGAGCTCAGGTGCACCTGCTCTCAGTTCGCTGAGGTGCCTGTGATCTGACGCTGGGGACTGGCCTCTATTCCAGCAGGCTCCCTCCCTCTTGTATTTCACACCCTTTATCCTGAATCATCTCTTCATCTCTCATCCTGTTTCCTCAGTCAGGGTTCTCCAGAGAAACAGAGCCAATAGGATAGACATGAAAAACTCACACATTTAATACATTTTATATGCATATGTAAAGTTTTAGATACGTTTTGTTTGTTGTTGTTCAGAATAAGTGAAAATAATACGACCAATGTATGCTCAAGACATTTTGGGGTGCCCTAGCTGGTTTGGCTCAGTGGATGGAGCATCAGCCTGTGGACTAAAGGGTCCCAGATTCAATTCGGGTCTAGGTCATGTACCTTGGTTTCGGGCACGTCCCCATTGGAGGGTGTGCAGGAGGCAGCTGATCAATGTTTCTCTCTCATCCATGTTTCTAACTCTCTATCCCTCTCCCTTCCTCTCTTTAAAAAATCAGTGAAATATATTTTAAAAAGACATTTTGGGTTGCGTGTTCTTTAATTGGACAGAGGAGTAAACACGTTCATTAGACAATTGAGCACTTTGAGGTTTTTAGATAAATTTATTCAAAAGTTGGCCCTCGAACTTTCCATTTTAATCAGATTTCTCTCATGGAAAAGGGGAGCGTTTAGGCCTGGTTAGGGCTGCGTGCTCCTTGCGGATGCCCTTATCTCCTCGCTGCTTCTCCCCTAACAGCACCTCATCTCCCAGGCATAGGACCCTCCCCTGCTCTTCCGTCAGGAGTGGTCAGCGGTGTGTTCAACGTACACCCCACTGAGATATTCAGGCCACTCAGGCCTCTGATAAAATTATCCGATGAAGAACCGCCTACTGTACGCATGAGCACAACATTCCAGATTTCAGATTCAGTTGGAGAGATGATACAGCGCAAAGGGCCTTGTGCTGACTTGCCTGAATGTTTAGTACTTTTCCATGCTCACCAGATGGGTGCTGGAAGTCGGTGTCCCCAGAAAGGAGGCTCCGTGGGGAGCAGGGCCACAGTCGGTGGGAATGAAGGAAGGGGCTGGGGCAGAAGAAACGGACTGCGATGAGGTCTCAGCGGCGCCTCGGCCAATCCCACACGGCTCTCCAGCGCTGGGGTGGCCCCGCAGAGCAGTGCTGACTTGGGAAAGCGGGGAGCAGGCCTTTACACTCCTGCCTGAGCCCTTGTTGAGTGTGTGCTGCCCTTGAGAAGGGGGATCACGTTGGGCAAGGTGGGTGCCCTCCGTTAAGGTCCATCTCTGGAGAGGGCCTCAGCTGGCAGTTCCAGAAGCTGGAGGAAGGAGCTCTTCAGTCCTGAAGACTTGTCCGTGCGGTTCATGCCAGTTGACCCTTCCTGGCCCCATGAGCTCTGGGAACTCCTTTGGGAACTCCTTCTGCTGCTGCTGCTGACCTCCAGCCCCCTCCCCCCGCCCCCGCCCCGGCCCTCCCCTCTTCCCTCCTCCCCTGAGCGCTCTGAATCTGTCTCACCTCTGGCCTGGGTCTCTGCTTGTCTAAGTGGTCTGACTGGTAGGGTGACCCAGGCCCTCGTCACCTGAACGGTGTAAGCCCAGGTCACCATGCCCTTTGCAGGCCGCTGCTGACGCATCTGTCTGTTTATCAGCAGCATTGCTCACAGGGTGCGCGGAGTGCCGGGACCAGCTGGTGACCAGCACGTGCTTCCCTGCCCTCCTTGAGCAATAGCCGCCCCCGGAGATGGGAGATGGGAGATGGGAGATCAGGATCACATGCCCCAGGAGGGGCTCCTCTCCCTGCTTCCCGGCATCTCAGAACCCGGAGGCAGAGTGACCGGAGCTTGGGCTTTCATTCTGATGAGCCTCTTCCTACAGAGCCCACATTTGACGGGTCAAGAAGTACAAATCCTCCAAATGAATTTCTGGGAGTGACAGTGAGCGGGGCCACGCCTGCGGCGACTCCCAGTCACTTCTGCGGTGACACTGCAGTTGCCACATCTGGGAAAAGGAAACCCTCGGTTTGGATGACCGATGGCGAGCATTCTTTCCACCGCTGGTAATGTAGGAGTCGCCATATGATCGCAGATTACTCACAGCTCAGACACTTAGCACATATGTGCGAGGCAACATCAAAAGGATGAAACATTTACTGTTTGCAGTAATTATTCCTTTCAAAACGAAGCCCTTTTTCAGGACTTGGGTCATTCAGATCTCACTAAAATAATAAAGGACTGAGATAAGATAAATACCAATGATTTATTCATTTATTTATTTTCAGGTGTACAACATTATAATTCAACTAGTGGCCCAGTGCATGAAATTCGTTCCCTCAGCCCAGCCTGCACCCTCTCCAATCTCGGACCCCTTGGGGGATGTCCAATTGCCAGTTTAGGCCTGATTCCAAGGATTGGGCCTAAACCAGCAGTCGGACATCCCTCCCGCAATCTGGGACTGCTGGTTCCTAACCGCTCACGTGCCTGTCGGCCTGATCCCCCTAACCGCTCTCCCCTGCTGGCCTGATCGCCCCTAACCGCCTCTGCCTTGGCCCCGCCACCATGGCTTTGTCTGAAAGGATGTCCGGGAGGTCGTCCAGAAGTTGTTTGGTCTAATTAGCATATTACCCTTTTATTAGAATAGATATCTGTTTACAGTACAGCACAGTCACTACCAAATATTGAGTTTCCATGCATCACTATACATTTTACCCCTTCACCCATTTGGCCCTCCCCCAACCCCTTCCTCTCTGTTACCACCAATCTGTTGTCTATATCTATTGTTATTTTTGTTTGTTTGTTTTTGTGTGTGTGTGTTTGTTCATTTGTTTCCTTTTTATTTTATATTCCACAAATGAGTGAAATCATATGGTTTTTGTTCTTTCCCATCTGACTTATTTCACTTAGCACAAGGTCCATCCATGCTGTGGCAAGATTTCATCTTTTTTTATGGCTGAGTAGTATTTCATGTTATATATATCTCACATCTTCGTTCAATATTATCATTTTTATCCCTTAAGGTATAGTCTGAAAGACTGAACAGGCTACCATTGTTAGAATTATTGTAGTTCTAGACTTCAGCCTGGTTTTCCATTTAATTGTTGGTGTTAATTTTTATTGTAACCTAAGAAGTTAGGTCACATTATTTCTTTGGGTACTGGCCTCATTTACGAAAGAAGGGGCCACAGTACAATATCTATCCATCCCTTCCCAAATCAAATCTTGTATATTTCTATGAGTCATTTCTGAGCCATTTTTCCTTAAGTGATATTGTGACTTAGTATTTTGAAGCCCAACAATACCTCATTACCATTAACTACTATTATTGGTGCTTATGATTTTCAAAGTGGGTAACAGAAAAATCAGATTTATAATAAAATGGAATACACGACTTAAAAACTCAAACCAGTATAAGAATAAAATGAAGAGACACAAAATTCACCCTCTTGCTGAACGGCACTTGTTAAATTAATAAAATGCAAATACTACAGGATTGCTGTTCACATCTTCCCAGCAGAAAGACAGCTACCTTGACTTAAAACCACAAGACACCTATTCTTTAGTTCCCAGCTCTGGGGACCCTATGCACAAGTAAACAAGGCTGGCTATTTTAGGGACTCCTTTGGTCTGAGCTCCTTTGATCTTTTGAAGCACAGGTTTTTCTTTGAAGTTTACAATGATCAAGCCCTCAGTTGCAAAGCACAAAGAGGGCTATTCCACTGCATCGACGGGGAGACTTTATTTCCGACCCTGTATCAGTTGCCACGTTTTTAGCTATGTCCACGGTCAACTAGCAATGACTAAGATCTTTTGGATAAACTCATATAAAATAAAGCAATGTAAGTTTTAAGACATGCAAGTCATGCATGCACTAAATTTACATATTCATTTACATCCTATATAATAAAAGCCTAATATGCGAATCGACCAAATGGCGGAACGATCAGCAGAACTACTGGTTGCCATGACACACACTGACCACCAGGGGCCAGACACTCAATGCAGGAGCTGCCCCCAGCCCACAGGCCCCAGGCCAGCCAAAGCGGGTGCCAGCGGGGGACCCCCGCCCCCTGATCTCCCCGCTGGTTGCCCTGCAGATCAGCCCTGATCGTTGGCCAGGCCTCGGGACCCTACCCATGCACGAATTTCAGGCATCAGGCCTCTAGTATCCTATATAATAAAAGGCTAATATGCAAACTGTCACCTCGACCGGGAGTTCAACCAGGGGGTGGGGCTGGCTGGCCAACTGCCTGCTGCCCCTCCCCCCGCCGGCCTGCTCCAATCGGGGCGGGCCAGCTGGACCCCACCTGTGCATGAATTCATGTACCAGGCCTCTAGTCTAGTATATAAATGTACGTACACGTATATATTTTCCTTTTATTTAGTAATGCTTTCCTGCAATTACATGTGGCAATATAGGAAGCTTAGGCTGGGATGTGAAGATTTAGACTAGAGTTCAGACTCTATTACCTATTGGCTCTGAGACCTTCGGTAATTTTCTTAACACCTACAGGGCTTAAATATGCCCTTTCTAAAATTAGGGGGGTGATATTGGTGTTTAATCTCTCTTTTAAAATAAGCAGAAATAGTAGCAACACCATCATACAGGCAATGGCTATGGTATTTAACCTTCACAACAACCCTACAGGGAGGCACTGATGCGCCCTCCTTCTCAGAGAGAAACAGATTCACACGAAGTGGTAGAGGAGTAACTGCCCCCTGAACACAGTCCCAGTTCCTGCACCAGGCGGTTAGCAGTTAGACTGGACCCTGCCTCAGACAGATTGGTTCCGGAAAGGGACCCAGTGTCATCTACTCTTTCTGAGGTTCATGGACCGTATGCCACACGTCTGTAGTGATTTTCAGAGTAAGATTATTTATGGGAGTCATTGAACAAATACGGATTGAGCTGTCTATAGACCAGGCACTAGTCCACGGTTGGGGAAGCAGCATGAACAAAACAGACACAGTGTCCACGTCCCACTTACATCCTAGTGGAGAGAAACAGCCAATAAAAGAAGGACATTTCTATAGTCTGTTAGAAAGCAATAAATACCGCAAGGAAACATGGAGTACGGCAGGAAGGAGGGGTAGGCAATGCTGGGGGAGAGCTTTAAATTGGGACGTGGAGGTCCCATTGAGCGGTGGAGTTTGAGGTCACCGGCTCTTTGATCAGGTGAACTTGAATTTCCCACCAGCCCTGCCTGGGAATGCTCAGGGGACCTTGCAGAAGCCCCTCAGAGCAGTGCAAGTTGCTGCGTTAATCCCCAGTCCGTGCTGACCAGGGCCTGCAAGTAACGCATTGCACAGAATGTGGAAAGTACACCTGGGAAGTGTGGTGCCTGGTCCTGGAACTGCTCATCGGACTGAAGGCCAAGGGCCTCGCCGTGGCACCCTTTCGGCTGCGGGGAGGGTGGGAACAGCCCTCTGCTCTGGCTGGGGCGGCAGGACGAAGCGGATCTTTCGGCCTCTCGCGGCTCCCAGGGAAACACCAGCGTGTCTTGAACACAAGCTGCATTCCTGTGCAGTCTGCAGTGAACGTTCCTAAAAAGGAAATGCTGACGGGATGTCCAGCGGCCTGCCGGACTCCCTCCATTAGTCACTGCTGCTGCTGGGTCAAGCAGTGTGCGCTGTGGGACGTCTCTGGAGCTTTAAAGAGGCCAATGTTGCCTGACCAGTTGAAAGCTGACCTACAAATCAGGTTGATTCCCGGTCAGGGCTCATGCCCAGGTTGAGGGCTCAATCCCCAGTAGGGAGCCTGCAGGAGGCAGCTGATCAATGCTTCTCTCTCATCATTGATGTTTCTATCTCTCTCCCTCTCCCTTCCTCTCTGAAATCAATAAAAATATACAAAAATAAAAGAAAGAGTCCAATGCTTTCCCCCACCTTTTCTTTACATACATGTGATTTTAGGCCAGAAAACTTTTGTCTGGCCCATAGGTATATGTTCACTCCAGGCTGCTGAAGAAAAGGCATAAAAACCAAGGGAGGAGCCCTAGCTGGCTTGGCTCAATGGATAGAGCGTCGGACTGCGGACCGAAGGGTCCCAGGTTCGATTCTGGCCAAGGGCACATGCCTGGGTTGCAGGCTCGATCCCAAGCTGGGGCATGCAGGAGGCAGCCAATCAATGATTCTCTCTCATCATTTCTATCTCCCTCTCCCTTCCTGTCTAAAATCAATAAAATATATTTAAAAAAAAAAACAGGGGAGGAAAGATCTATTGCCTGGATTTATAAACTGAGCTCCTCAAAGGCAGGAATTAAGGCTTATTCATATTTGTGCCACAGCCACAGCCGCTTATATAACCACATATAACCACCTGAACCCTGTAGGGAGGCAGTAAGTATCGGCTACAAGTGGAATAAATGGAATTTTTGTACCTGACTATTTTAAGAACAATGGACACACAAAAACGATGTCAAATCCGTTAGCCCAAATGAGTATGAGGTTCAACAACTGTAACTCTTGGTGTAAAATAATCAAGCAAATCTAATATGCTAGATTATCTTCCATTGGATTTGGGATTAGAATAAAAATAAATAACCAAATTGCAAGAAATAAAATTCCCTTCTTGGGTGCTTTCCATTCTTAGTATTCATTTTCTCTTCAGAAAAAATAAAAAATTCTTTAAGAACATGCAAGAAGACTAGTAGAAAATGGCATGTCAGGCGGAAATTAACACCAAAAACCCAAACCACAAAATATACCACTTGCTTCTAAACTAAACGCTTCTGCTCCCCTCTCTCCGGCAGCCTGTGCCTTCATACTTTGCAGCTTTTCTTTTCTTTCTGTGGAAAAGCTGAAAAGTGTTGGGAAGCAGGACACCAGGTCTCGCCCTGCTTTGCCTGTTAAAGTGGAAACCTGAGACTGGAAAGCGAAGTGACATTCCCCTCATTTCTGTTTCCCAGGAACTAAATGGAGACTCAAGCCTGACACGTGGAGGAGAACCTGGCCGCCCAGGAGGCCTGCACACCCAGCTCACCATCCTCCGGTGACTTTGGCGTTTTAAGCGGAACCTGGCCGGGGTTCCCTTCCATCTGTGTCACATATGTCCAGGCTTTGAGAAAAAGCGACTTCTTAAATGTCATATTTGTTCGGCCTTTGAAAGACTGAATGTCCTCACCATCACTGCTAATAAAATGAATCTGTGACATCTTCCCCCCCACCCCTTATATAAATAGCTGCTCTCATTCACTCCTGCCCAGCCCTAACTGCCTTTTCCACGCCTGATGTATTCCCAGCCCTAGGGTTAAGGTAGAAATATGGTAGATTAGACATGACTTTCCTCGAGTCACTGAAATAAAGTCTCTGATGAAAAAAGTCTGAAAGGAGAAAAGAAAGTAGCCGGGCCATTCCTCGCAGGGACACGCCTCTCCCCGGGCTTTGAGAGGGAAACTGTCCCGAAAGCAGGAGGCTCCGTCAGGCATCAAAGAGTTCAAGACCGAAGCGAGGTGCTTGCAACGTCTGAAGGGCAGGAAGAGGGGGCACCTCCAGGCCTCAGGTCTGCTGCCTCCGGAAGCCGGAAGGGCAGGAAGTGGCTGACAATGACCCCAGCTGCTTCCAGCACCAAAAGGGGTGCCTTTCAGG
Organism: Myotis lucifugus; assembly: GCF_000147115.1. Taxonomy (NCBI): domain Eukaryota; kingdom Metazoa; phylum Chordata; class Mammalia; order Chiroptera; family Vespertilionidae; genus Myotis; species Myotis lucifugus. The sequence continues at coordinate 137,276 of NW_005871505.1, forward strand.
AAATACCCTGGAGGCTGTGACACCCACAGGCCTCCACTCCAGCCTCCCGAGGACCCAAACATGGTCCTCTTTCCACGGTCCTTTTTCACTTTTCCTTCTAAATGTACCCGAGCGCCTCCAGGCTAGAATGGAAATTGGAGGCAGGGATTCTGGGAAGTGTAGTTCCCAGGCCTTTAGGCCTCAGGTTCAGTGGAGAGCTCAGCAGGGAGAGGATGACTCCGAGTTAAGTGGTTCTCAACCTTCTGGCCCTTTAAATACAGCTCCTCATGTTGTGACCCAACCATAACATTATTTTCGTTGCTACTTCATAACTGTAATGGTGCTACTGTGATGAATCGTCATGTAAATACCTGATATGCAGGATGGTCTTAGGCGACCCCTGTGAAAGGGTCGTTCGACCGCCAAAGGGGTCTCGACCCACAGGTTGAGAACCGCTGTTAGCAGATAAGATACCACTGGGAACAAGGAGATGCCTGGGAGGCAGAGGATAAGGGAGTCCACGGCAACATCTAGTCAGACCGACAAGACACCAACGCAAACCGTGCGTCCTCACAAGCCCCAGAGCTCCCGCAGGAACCAGGACATCCTACATGAGCTCCCTCCTGTCCCCAGGCGCCGGGACTGGCGGAGCGGGCAGTGCTTGGGGAGGAGGAGAGGCTTTACCACCACAGCACCCCTCCCTGTGCCCCTGTGACTGCTCAGGGCTTCACAGGGGTGAGGCAGCTGCCTGTAAGAGAGTCCCTGTGAGCTGACACCAGCCGTCTGAGGAAGCGGAGGCCGCGAGCCACAGCCTCAGAGGAGCTCTGTCCTGGGGACTGTCCAGCGCCGAGCCCTCAGAGCCGAGTGACACGGGCTGCCGTGGCGTCCCCGGCAATGCCATGTGCACCTGGCAGTCGGGAGAGCGCCCGTTGGCATCCGTCTCCCCCACAGGACGCCAGGCTCCTGGTTTAGCAGAAGTTGCTCTGGAGTTGGTGCCCGCGGCCCCTCCCGTCTGTCTTGGGTTCCAGGCCCTACACCCTCCTCCCAGCCAGGTGGGGCCAAGAGATGGAATAGGATGCAGTGCAGGCAAGTAGGCGGCCTGTTCCCTTCCCCACTTCTCATTTATGCAAACAGTTGGAGTCAATCCTGACGCAGAGGCAGCGATTTGCACTTGGAGGGAGGGATGCACAGGTTCAACTTCCTACCAACCAATTCGAGAGAGAGAGAGAGAGAGAGAGAGAGAGAGAGAGAGAGAGAGTCCGTCCCCCAGGACTTCAAACGCCCACAGTGACACTCATCCTTGTGCCACCAGCTACTCACTCGCCTAAGCCAGAAAACGGCCTCCCTCCCGGATTCTGCCCTCACTCCCAAGATCCCAGTCAGTTCTCAATTCCTGTGCATTTACCTCCTATTCGCCCCCCACCCCCAGCATCTCCTCCCCCACTTCCACGCCTTCCCTCCAGGCCACAGTCTGCTCGGCTGCTTTCATGCAACCCCCTCGTATTTGGGTTTACACTTTCTCTTCACCGACCGGTGCCCATGTCTGCAAATAGTTTCTGAAAGTCCATATGCCTGAAAAAGTGGTATTTGGTCCACAAAATTCACGTAGTTCCCACTAACCCTCCATAAAACATGCTTTCCTGTCTCTTTCCTGGTCTCTTCTTCCTGTGGCTTCCCATGGTGAGAATAAGAATACAGCGATCCCACCGGAGAAGACACCGTGAGAGTCCCTGACCTCCCACGCATGTGGAGAGCAGACGTGAAGGAGAGCGACAGCCAAGTCCAGCACGTGCTGGCTGGCGGGGGCCTGGGCATGTGGACCGTGACCTCGGCCAGAGCTGTGCAGGGAGCAGAGCCTGCTGTAGGCTTGCGCACTTGGGAACAAAGGGTCAGAGAGTGGGGAGGGGTGGGGGCAGAATTGTGTAGTCTGAGCTCCACCCCTAGGTCATGTGCCCACGGGTGCAAATGCCTTCTCTGCAGGAAGGGCCTTCCTTCTGGGACGCATGTTTCCTGGTCCAGGCACCCTTTCCACGACCTCCCCGCCCCGAGGGTGGCAGGCACCAGCCGTGGCCTTGTAGAGGGCAGGCACCAGCCGTGGCCTTGTAGAGAGACTGTCATCCTTCAGCTGAGGTACTGTTGTTGAGCCTCTATGGTTTCTGACGATGAAGCCTGGTTGATCGTCATACCTTCTTTCACTGACAACCTCATGACTTGGCATTTTTAATAGAATCAAAGAAACTTGCTATTAGCCAAATAGAAACAGGGATAAGTATATTGAGTATGCTATGTCCTTGGGTTTATGTATAACCATGAGAGTTCTTGTAATTATTTTGAGTAAGATTTAGATTAAACCTTTTATCTTATTTTATTTTATATATTTTTATTGATTTCAGAGAGGAAGGAGGAGAGAGAGAGAGAGAGAGAAAGAGAGAGAGACATCAATGATGAGAGAGAATCATTGATTGACTGCCTTCTGCACGCCCCCTACTGGGGATTGAGCCTGCAACCCAGGCATGTGCCCTTGACCAGAATCGAACCCGGGACCCTTCGGTCTGCAGGCTGACATTCTAGCCACTGAGCCAAACCAGCTAGGGCTAGATTTAACCTTTTAAATACATGGGACCTCTTGTTTGTTATTGAATCTAGTGTATAGGCCAGGAAACAGCTAGCTTTCTGGGATACGCTTCTCCTTGCTCTCATAAAACTTGAAGAATACAGCTATGTAGGACTTGCTTTTGAAAAACATTCAGGTTCATTGCCTTTGAGAAAGGCCTTTGAACTGTGCAGACCTCGCACAACATGAAACACAACGCTGGAAATAGCACCAGGGAGGGAATCCTCCTGAGGTTTCTGCTACTTCCTGCGGCTCTGGCCACAAATACACAAGAGTCATGGCTTTGGTATTTGAGCACTTCCCTGCTCAGCTCCCAGATAACTGGGCGTGCAGAGGTGTGAGAAAATGCAGGATTTCAATCAGGGCGTGAGTAGGCGTTAGGATTTGGGATTTGTGTAAACTCCAGGTTTTGTCTTTGATACTCAAATTTTACACATGGTCCCACTGAGAGCTTCTCTTCTTGACTTTAGTTAGTTGCTCGGTCATCTAAATACATGGAAATTTAAGTAATTTAATTGAAACTAGTGAGTTCATGGACACAGAGGCTTAAAGTTTCCCTAGAGATTGTTTATCTCAAAAATATCTGGCAGTCATATGTAATACTTTCAACAATAAAGAATTTAAATTTAAAAAAAGAATTAAAAAAATATATGGCAGTGCTGACGATTTTTATGAGAATATTTAACAAGTGGTATTGTAGCAAAAGGGTGTTATTGGTATTTTTCTCAAGAAATACTCAACTAGATGTACCTACATATACCCAGGGAAGCAAAATCAAGTCTTAATGCTATTGTGGGTCAAAGAAAATAACAAGAAAGCAGTTGTTCGGATTTTTTATTGATTTGTTTATCTCATGAGTCCATATTGCCTGATTGCTGCCTGTGAAAACATGTTAAACTTAGTCCTAGTTCCTGAGACAGGGAAAGAATAACAGGTCTTTGTGCCTTAATTTAATAAGTACTGTGCTGAGAGCTGAATTCTAAAGTGAGTCTATAATTAGAGGGTAAAGTGATCCAATAGATAGGGTCTTAGTGATGGTCTTAGTGATAAGGAAATATGTTTAATGGCAAAGATGTTTGCATGTATGCATGTGCGTGTGTGTGTGGTTTAATGTATATTTCTGCACTTGTATAAAAGATACTGATACCTTTGCAAAGTAAATGACACGGTAAATCTTTCACTTCTAGGCCCCCAATCCTTTTCCTTACCTTTCTCTTAAGCAGGTAAAGCTTTACATCATTAATATTAGGGAAATGACTCTAGAAAGCCTTTCACGTAAAGCCAAGTGGTGGGTTTGGTGTTTTGAACCCGAATATTACGTGTCCTGGTCCCTGTTATTCAGATCACATGGGGCAGCTAGAGGACGCTCTAAGTCAGAGTTACACATTCGCATGCCTTCCAAAATGGCTTCTGTGGCCCTAGTCGGTTTGCTCAGTGGGTAGAACATCGGCCTGCAGACTGAAGGGTCCCAGGTTTGATTCCGGTCAAGGGCATATGCCCGGATTGTGGGCCCGATCCCCAGTGTGGGATGTGCAGGAGGCGGCCGATCAATGATTCTCTCTCATTTTCTGAAACATATATATATATATATATATATATATATATATATATATATATATGCTTCTGCAAATTTTTTAGATACATTCCCTAATATTTCACAAGAGAAAATCAGCCAAAATATTCTTAAAAGTAGTCACAGCACCCTTTGCCTAGGTGTGTTATAATTAGAGTTGTTGGTGTGGGAAAGGGACTCTATTCCCAACCACAGCTATAAAGACAGACAGACAGACAGACAGGAAGGAAAGAATTTGCAAGCTCTAGACAAAAGTAAATGCCATTCACGAGAGAAAGTCAGAAAGAATCATATCTGATGGTATGTGTCTCCCAGTTCTGATACTCCTTTTTATTTATTTATTTATTTTTTAATTTTCAAGTGAAATAAGCAATCTATTTAGTGGTAGTGGACTTCAGAATAGGTCCCAGAAGTTGTTTGTTTGTTTCTTCCCCTGACTCACTCGGTTTCATGCAGCACCTTGTTATCACTCCATCTCCCATCGTTATGAATCTGGCTTTTCCAGAACTAAGCTCTGTCTGATGCATCACACACATCTGGGGATGCTTCAAACGGCAGCTGCCGAGGCCTTTTGAAATAGAGCATTAGCCTGTAATCTCATCATATCAAATGGTCAGATGGGAACAGGCCTCCTAAGATGTTCAAAATTATCGTAGATGTGGTCTTTTGATGATCAGTAATTTAAAAAAAAAATAGCCCAAACCCCAGCCCATTCCAAATGTCAAGTAATAATTACGGCAGAATGTAAGCACCTGAATCTCAGTGTTGTATTGTAATGTATTGGGCTTATACTGTAATGAGTGAAATGCTATTGCTGATAGTATTAGAAAGGACCATTCAGACCCAAGAACTTATACGCAAGGATGCATAACCCATGGACACAGACAGTAGTGTGGTGAAGCAGGGCAGGGAGCGAGGTGGAGGGGGTCAATGAGGAAAAAAAGAGGGACATCTGTCAAACTGTCAACAATGAAAGATAATTTAAGAAAACAAAACAGAACGGGCCATTCAGGGCTCACACCTTATGTGTCGGAGCAGAATTGGGAGAGAAAATTCCGGTCGGGCTATTCTGGGTCCTGATGTCACCAGTGCTCAGGCAGCACATGACATTGGGCCTTAGTGTTAGACCGCAGTCCACATTTTTAGAACATCAAAATATTCTGTCATATAAGTTAAAATGTTTTCCATGTTTATAACAAATAACGCCTCAGAGCCTCTCTTTGTGCATAGTTTTCTGTTGATTAATATTTCAATATTTAATAGGAGGTTCCCACGAGAAAAATGCTCTGTACTAAGTCAATGGATATGGATAGTTTGGTTTCTTAATACATATTCCCAAATTTCTTGGAAACAAAACTTTGAATCAAAATTTAAAACTTTCTACTGAACCACATTGTTTCTGCCAACGATTGTGACAACAAAGGGGTCCTCCAGGAACCATCTTTTTATTAAACCACTGTCCCTGGAGTTTGGGTGGCGGCTTAATTTGTGATCTTGGAGTGTAAGTGCCTCGACCCCCCAGGTTGGGGTGGGCAGACGGAAAGTAAAGGTCAAATTCTGTTCAAGAAGAATAACATTTTAGTGAAGCACTAGTATAATCTTAAGAGAAAACAAATCAGGAATTTTAGTCAAATCCAAACATAGACTATTTGCCAAATCTCATTTTTAAAAAATAAATTCTTATCTAGAACTAATTTCTTCATTAATAGTAATAACCAATAGTGTTTATTTTATGTACCCATGGTGTTAGTTGTGTGTATTAAATTTTGAAACAAAACAAATATGTTCTAAAACTCCCAAATGCATATAGACATGCTTTATGTTTAATATATACTTGAATGTTACTTAAATTAATGAATATTGTATATGCACAATACAATTTAGGGCTTAGTTTCACCAATAGTAATAAAAATCTATCAAGATAACTTTAAAAATTGTTGGGAGAATCATGGTTCATTTCAGTAGAAATGAAACAAAGTTGAAAAATATGTAAAACAGCATTATTGTAATGAGAAAGCTGAGTTAAATTCTTGTGACTACCAAAACATTTGTTTTTATTTAGTTTAAATTACTTAAATATGGAGAGCCTTTGAGGAAAGGAAGTACGTACATAAAAAATAGTACTTAGTACTTAGGCTACTCCCAGTGGGACTGAGAAATATTTACAGGAGTCTGTTTCATTAATAATCATCAAATCACTATGATGCTTTCCATTTATGCTTCTAAAGAGAATACATTTAGTGAAAAGCTAAATTGTAGAATATTTCAATTAAATGCAGTTTGGTTACTTTCAAATAATGTCTTTATATATAATCACTGGAATTTTAGCAACTTTAATTCTTAAGACAAACTAAACACACACACATATCTAAACACATACACAAACAAATAAGAAATATCTCATAACAAACTTAACATTTACAGAGCTTGCACACTTTTCCCAGGTATGAAACTTTAGGCCCGTAGCCCACATTCTATTGATTCAGAATGAAAGGTAAAAGGAAACACTGCCATCTATCCTATCTAATAATAGACAAACATGGTAATTAACCATACCTCTGCTACGCTTCCCATTGGCTAATCAGGGCGATATGCAAATTAACTGCCAACCAAGATGGCGGCCGTCAGCCAGGCAGCTGAAGCGAACAGGAGGCTTGCTTGCTCCAGTGATGGAGGAAGCCAAGGTTTCCCGCCTGCCGCAGCCCAGCTCTGAGCTGCACTCTAATCAACAATGTTGCAATTATAGAAGCTAAACAAACCCAGATAGCTGCTTTCAGCCAGCCGGCCTCGGAGCTGGAGCCGCAACAGTTTCAATTACAGAAGGTAAATAAATCCCAGAATAAAAAAAGAAAAAGAAAAAAAGGAGAGACTGGGAGCTTCAGTTGCAGGCTTGGCCCGCCTGAAAATGGCCCTCAGCCCCTCATCCAGGCTGGCCAGGCACCCCAGTGGGGACCCCCACCCTGAAGGGGGTGCAGGCAGCCTGAAAACAGCCATCAGCCCCTCATCCAGGCTGGCCAGGCACCCCAGTGGGGACCCCCACCCTGAAGGGGGTGCAGGCAGCCTGAAAACAGCCATCAGCCCCTCATCCAGGCTGGCCAGGCACCCCAGTGGGGACCCCACCCTGAAGGGGGTGTGGGCAGCCTGAAAACAGCCATCAGCCCCTCATTCAGGCTGGCCAGGCACCCCAGTGGGGACTCCCACCCTAAAGGGGGTGCAGGCAGCCTGAAACAGCCATCAACCCCTCACCCAGGCTGGCCAGGCACCCAAGTGGGACCCCCACCCTAATCCGGGACACCATTCAGGGCAAACCAGCCGGTCCCCACCCGTGCACCAGGCCTCTATCCTATATAGTAAAAGGGTAATATGCAAACTGACCCTAACAGCAGAAAGACTGGGAATGACTGGTCACTATGACACACACTGACCACAAGGGGGCAGACGCTCAATGAAGGAGCTTCCCTCTGGTGGTCAGTGTGCTCCCACATGGAGGAGCTCTGCTCAGCCACAAGCCAGGCTGATGGCTGCCAGTACAGTGGTGGTGGTGGGAGCCTCTCCTGCCTCCTCAGCAGCGCTAAGGATGTCCGACTGCAGCTTAGGTCTGCTCCCCGCTGGCAAGTGTACATCCCCCGAGGGCTGCCGGGCTGCCAGAGGGATGTCTGATTACCAGCTTAGGCCCAGTCCCCCGGGGAGCAGGCCTCAGCCAGCAGATGGTCATCCCCCAAGGGGTCCCAGACTGTGAGAGGGCACAGGCCGGGCTGAGGGACCTCCCTCCCCCCCCACCCCCCGCCACGAGTGCACAAATTTTTGTGCACCAGGCCTCTAGTATATATATATATATAAAGCCAGTGTCCGTGATGACCAGGACGACCAAATGACAAGTCACCATGAGGTGCATTGAGCACCTCTTGGTCCCTCCCCCGCGGTGCACAGGCTCCGAGCGCAGCAAGGTGGATGGCGGGTGGGTGGTGCTGTGAGCGCGGCGGGGTGGCGGGCTACCGAGAGCGATTTTGCGTGCTGGGCCTCTAGTCTATAATAATAAAAGTGTAATATGCTAATTAGACCGGATGTCCTTCTGGATGTCCTTCCGGACGACCTTCCGGATGAAGCCGGGGCGGTGGGGGCCAAGCCCCCTTGTATGAATTTCGTGCATTGGGCCTCTAGTTTAATATAAAAGATTATGCAATAAATAACAGTGTAAACAGCACACTAGAAGGCCTGCCTCTGACATGTCTGGGATTGTGTTTTCCTGCACCTGTTTTATTTCTGAGCATGGAGATGGTAAATCCGGGTCTCTCATAGTCGAAGGAGACAGTTTTGCACATCTGTATCCTTCACTGTCAGAGTATAAAACTTGGTCTTCCAAATGATGACCTTGCATTATCAAGAAAATACTTTTAAATTATTTTTAAATATGCATGTCTATATTTAAAGAGGGAGACTTGTGAACATGCTGCAAATAATTCCATTAAGTAGTTGTAATATCAAACATGCATTGCTTATAATGGTAATTTTTACTTATCTGGAAAATCCACATGTAGTAAATATTTCATTCTCATATGATGTTTGAAAAGTGGCTTTCTCTCTGTATTATACATATTTTAAATATAGATATAATATAGATTTCAATATATTGTGTAATACATAAAATATTTTATAATATGTGCTAGAAATATCAAATGCCATACTGATCTTGGATTTTCAGAAGAAACTAGAGCCTCTCTCTCTCTCTCTCTCTCTCTCTCTCTCTCTCTCTCTCTCCCATGTGAGGCCTGAGGGCATAGTGAAAAGTATGGCAAAACTAGGAGGAGAGCTTTCACACAAATCAAACCACGCTGCCATACTGATCTTGGATTTTCAGCTTCTAGAACTATGAGAAATTAAATTTCTGTTGTTGAAACCCCCCAGCCTATGATATTATTATGGTGACCCAAGCTGAGTAAGAAAATGTATACTGATTATAAGTTTCATAGGTCCTAAGGTCACTGAGGCTCAGATTAGTCAGCTTATTCTCTTAATCATTACGAACGATCTACAGAAGTTTCCAGAGTCTTCTATAAACACGGTTTGTCCCGTTAATGTCTTCCTGAGGCTTTGGGATAACATCTCACTTCCAAGAAAGATGCAGTTTGCAGAAATTTGTTTATTTGTCAGCTGATTTATATCACCAGTTGAGTCAGGTCTATAGGACAGTGATCAGTATAGAACACGCCTGAAAATGTTGCTTACTCAAACTCATTCAAGCTTGCCTAAACTTAAACACAGCTGAAGGGCCATGACACGTGTTTACAGAATTCTATCCCTGTTGTCATAGCTGTCGCCATAGGCTCCCATGTATGGGAGACCACAGGGTTCTCAGCTGGAAGCTGCTCTCAACCCATTTGTTAGTGCCAAGGTCAAAGATATCAACGCAAGAGCAGGGAGCACAGGGCACGTGCAGACGCAGTGACGAGCCTTGTCTGCCTTTCTTTTCTTGAGAAGCACACTCCACAGTCCGAGCAGAATCTCAAGACGTTCCACCTCCGCTTTCATGGCCAGAGTGTGATTCTCATCATGGCCCTCTCTGAGGGGGAGACATCATGACCCCCAGGCCAGAAATCGGGAGACTTCCGTTTTTATTTGCTGCGTCACTAACAGGGTCTGGCCCTTGGGTCAGGTACTCCGCCTGCTCAGACCTGCGTCCTCCCTTATCAGTAACCACGTCAAACTAGATCAGAAGTTTTCAAGCGGCCTCGGCGGGGATGAGGATGGGTGGCTGAGAGCGGGATTCTGTGGTTTCACACCCATTTCCGTCGGGGACTCTGTGCTCACCTCCTGCGATGCTTTTCCAGGAGAAAGAGCACCTCTGTTTTGTTTAAGTTTTCAGTGACTGAGCTTGATGACTTCAAATGTCACATAACATGTCGGGGCTACGATTTCCCAACTGGGGTTACTCCTCGCAACTTCAAATGTCACATAACATGTCGGGGCTACGATTTCCCAACTGGGGTTACTCCTCGCGTACATTGGCTTTGCTGCTCAGAGACCTGGTGTTGCTCTTCTCGGTCTTAGTGCCGTGTTGATGCAAAGAATGTGGTTAGTGGTGGGTGTGAGGTAGGAACAGTGAATTTTATAAAACTTCTGGAGAGAACAAGTGGCCTTGGGTAAATTAATTAATCTCTGGATCTTGAAGATTATACTTTATCAATATATTATCCAAACCTTTTCCAGACTAACTTAAATTTCACATAGTGAAGATTTATAATCTTTAAATGCTTAAAGAACACTGACAGGCTAGTAACTATTTGAAAACAGCTGGGCCATAGGCATTACCTTGAAGGTAGTCTGCTTTTAGGAGATATATATATATATATAATATATATATATATTATATATATATATATATATATATATTATATATATATGCTCCAGTCCTTTAAAGAAAGAGAAAAAGGCCAAAAAGCCTGGAGAGAAAAACAGGAGATTTTGAATTCCTAAGCGATAATATGGCTAAGTCAGAAAGAGTCTTTAAAAACAGTAATCTGCAAGATAAAGCCCCACGGACTCTGTTCATGACAGCAGGAATCGACGATGTCACCTCACAGCTTATGATGGAAAAGAAATTCAGCAAAAACAACCGCGGTGAGAGGCACAGGTGTACGTGACAGAGGAAGGCTGTAAAGGGCATTAAGAGGCTGGGAAAACAGGAGCAGATGGCTCGGTTAGACATGAGAAGATTGATGAGCCAGCCACCAAGAGGCAGCCGGATGATGGAGCATCTCCACCCTGGAAACCGTGGAGCTGAGCTCATGGCTTTCTGTCACCCACGACACCTCAGGGTCCACGCCTGGCCTCTCCCGAGTCAGCGGGTGGGCTGGCGGAGAGAGACGGCCCCGGGTTGAGTGACACTCCCACAGAAGACTGCTCCACGCTCAGAAAGGCGGTCATCTGTTAGGGGATCTTTCGTCTGTCATTTGGCTAACGTTGTGGGAATTGAGAAATGACAAGCAGCAGCTCTGATGCATCAAATGGGGCCAGGGCTGTGCTATGCACAGATAAGATAACGGGGACCCTGAGTCATTGCTTTGAGGCTATTCCACAGCTGATAACAGTGCGAGCAAAGGACTGAGAGAGGGAATAACAAGTGCTCATGGGTTTTAAAAAAGGAAGCCTGAGCGGTTACGTGCAAGGATGATGCTCAACTGCACAGAGAGGCTAAGGCAGGTGAGATCAACAGGGAACTTGCAAGTCTCCTTCTAGAACATTTGACTCCTCAGGCCGTCCGATTGGGGCCCCTTAATATGTTCTGTCTGGTTCTCTTATGGAGTTTATTTTCTTACAGATTTTTTGCTGGTTCTCACACCAACCTCAGCAGATGAAGGCTGAGTAGTGACCCACATGCAGTCTCCGTTGGGGCGACAGCCTGACTCCTAACCGGACCCGCTGCAGGAGAGAGCTGGGACGCACAGGGGCCGCTGTGAGCTGTTTTGTGTATTTGCAGGCGGTGGGAGGACGGGGCGGATTCCGCAGAGAGGAAAAGCGGACGGGAAGGAACTGCATGGAAAGACCTTGAGAGCAAAGATCACTCTGGAGTGGAAGTCTGAGGATGTGGGAAAAAAATGAAAGGGACCAAAGAATCTGAAGAATTGGAAACGGTTAGGACCAGCCAAGATGTGACTTCAGTGTCCAGTGTGGGAAATTGCTGTGAAAGGAATGGAGTTTCCAAGACTTTTGTCAGAGAGGAGCCCCCTCGGCAGACAGTCTTAAAGGAACCCAGCAAAGAAGGCCTCCAAAGGGGACAGGATTCATTTCATTTCTAATTTCTAAAATATTTTAATTGATTTTTTTTTTTTTAGAGAGAGAGAGAGGAGGAGAGAGGGAGTGAGAGAAACAGCGACATGACAGTGAAACATCAGTGATCAGCTGCCTCCCACACAGCCCCCAGCTGGGGAGCTTCACCATTCAGGGATGGAGCCTGCAACCTGGGCCTGTGCCCTGGCTGGGAATCGAACCAGCTACCCCTCGGTGGATGGGATGACGCCCAATCAACTGAGCCACACCGGCCAGGGCGGAACAGAATTCATTTTCATTAGCAGGAGAAAACAGTCAAGTAGAAGATACCGTCCATTGTCCATCTACCTGTACCAGGCCCTTTGTGTAAGTCACCAAGTGCAGTTCTCACAAACAGGCATCATGATCACAAAAAGGGAAACCAAGACGGAAAGTGTGAGTGACTCACCCGGGGTCCTCACCTGGGAGCTGAGATGTGAGCGATGCGTGTCAGTCCGCGGAGCCAGGCCTCGCCACCACATCACCAGCCCTTGGATACCCCCGGGTCCGAGGGCAACCTCACACCATGACCGCTGCCACCCACAATGCTCTGCCTGGGCCAGTTGGAGTTAGAAGCTAAGAAGAGCACCAGGTGAAGGCACTTGAAATCGCTCAAGTAAAATTCCACTCACCTGGCCAGGAAGGAAAAAGAAACACAGGGGCAGGGAGATCCTGTTGCTGAGGGCAGAGGCTGACACCCGGGACCCTCATCCGCGGCTCTGCATTCTCAGCTCGGGCTGCACAGGGGAGTAGCTGGGAGCTTCCAACCTCCCTCAGCCTTCGTCCCACCCTAGAGAGTCTGCATGTACTCGACTGGGGTCACTGGCGTTCTCCCCACTGAGCTACTTCACCGGGACCGCCCAGGTGGCCACAGTGTGAGCCAAGTCCAAGACCTGTTGCTCTGCCGGTGGAGTTTGACAGCGAGGCGTGCCCCTGTTAGTTCGCCTAGTGTTTTATGAGTAGCAGATGCTGAAGAAATGCTTGGGAAATTAACTTGATGAGCAGCAGAACGATGCTCCTTGTCAGCCCCAATGCCTTTAAGTGGGTGTTATTTCCAGGAATGTGTTATGCTTGTGTGCAGCGCAGGCAAACCTCAGAGAGCTGGGCAGTGGGGAGCCTCTGAGTCGGGGCACCTGTGGGGTCTCACCTGCAGCCAGTGTCCTCTTTGGGTGCAGAACCCGATGCTGAAAACTAACTACAGGATTCCCCAGGCCTTCGCATCCTTAGGCAAAGCATCGCAGCTCAATGATCGCGATCCCCGGGCGCAGCTGCTGTCTGGTGGCCAGATAGGCAGGAGGCCGTGGTAGTTAAGGTCAGGGGTCTGGGACCAAGACGTCCTGAGTTCAAACCCATGGCCGGCTGTTGACTGCTTTCGTGACTGTGGGCCAATTGCTTAGCCTCTGAGTATCTCGGTCTCCCCATCTAGTCTATACCGCGAGGGTGTGATCATACCTGCCTCCTAGGGACGTGGCGAGGCACAAATAGGTCTGTTTGTGAAACATGAGATCAGTGCCTGGTACGGGGAAGTGCCATGTCATTGCGTATTATCATTGTGGGGAGAACATTTTATTAACACGAATTTATAGCGCTGTCTATAAGCTTCTAGCAACGCTTTAGCAGATTTTGAAGAAGTTAATGCATCTGGAAGAATCCACAGGAACGTGCCAGAGCGGGCTGTCAGGTGCCTGAGGACAGGTGTGAGCCGGGCAGTGCAGACGATTTGGTCCTGCCCTTTGCCCTTCCCCTGCCTCATCCACACTGAGGCCGGCCCCGCTGGCCACGATCCATGTGGGTGAGATGCGTAGTGGTTACGCTGCCAGCAGCAAAGCAAAAGGCTGGGCGTGTCAGTCCTCCGGTTCCTTGTTCTCTTTGCTTTCTTTTGCTGCCAAAGAAGAATAAGACAACACGGGCAGCCCATGCAGCTGTGGAGAGAAGATGGCTGATTGTGAAATAATTTTGAAGGATCCTACGTCTCATCCCCCCTTCCCCACCTCCCATTAGGCAAGAGGACGAGTGCTGGAGCGAAACCTTTCCAAGTAGGAGCAATGGGAACTGGCGCATGTGTGGGGCACGTGTGAGGAGGGAGATCTGTACTCCAGGGGCATCCAGGTCACTGCACACGGGCTTCTTGGACCCGATGGAAGTCAGCTGCTGAGAGAGAATGTGAGATGGGAGGAATCTCTTATGATAAGTAGTTATGAGTCTAGTAAATGTAAAGGTGTACAATGAACCTTCATCCAAGCAGCAAGTTCCCTCTAATCCTCGGGGCCCCTGGTAGAAGTCGGGAGGAGCCCCCCTGTGAAGTTCATGTCCTACTTTGCCGTCCTCTCAAGGAGATAATAGATCAAAGGCAGAATCTGAGGATTTGGGCTGGGTTATTTTGGGTTTCCAGCTGTGAATTTTCTGGATTTCAAAACTCCTGCCTGGATATTTATTTTTTCTCCTGGGAGAGAAGGGAAAAATCCCTCGCTTGCATTCCCACTGTCTAGGATATGAGCTGTTACAAGCCCTGTTGGCTGACCCCTCGGAAGAGGACATCACTTTTGACCAGCTCAGCGTTTCTTCCCCTTTCTCACTGCCGACCTTACTGTACGGCACACCCTGGAGACCGAGCGCCTCCGAGAAGCCTCGTAACGCGACCCGCACAGCGCCAGGCCGCCCATGCCATCTCCTCCCGGCTCCGCCGGCACCGCTGCCCTCCCCAGGCGCTGTGCAGTCACAGTTACCGGCTGTGGCTTTCTGGAAATGCCTCCTCTGGGTTTGGCTTTAAAAAAATCAATCTGCTGTTTTACAAAAAAAAAAAAGTAAAACGAATTTCACATTCCATTTCTCACGCAGTCAGTGTACTGGCTGGTTTCCAGGCCCAAACAGTGCGAGTGCCAGTTTCTGGCCCAGGATGTGGGCACTGAGAGCTGCCGTGTCCCCTCTCCTGGACACGTGTGTTTGGAACCTGGACCAGCACATGAGGCGCCAACCACCTGGCGTCCAGTGCCTGGGGCCAGCGATGCTGGACTTCTTTGCAACAACGGGGCAGGCATGTCCAACTGCAAAAGGCCACGCATGTACTTTACATGTTCTGTGAGGCATCCACTCCTCGGAATAATGGAAACTTTTCTTTAATTCTATCTTCTCTTTCAGTAACTCTTCCTAGTGGGACACTGCACCTTCCCATCTCATCCTTTATCTCTCTCTCTCTCTCTCTCTCTCTCTCTCTCTGGTCAATCTGTATTGAATTCTGGGAGACTTCCTCGGATCAGTCTTTAAGTTTATTTATGTTTTCTTTGTGTTTATTCTTGTGCTGAACGTACTGATTTTTTAAAATTTTATAAATGGGTGCAGGAACGAGTTAACTCTTCAGAGGTGAGCTGCTCAAACCTCTCCATGTCCAATGAAGGCCTGTTTTCTGACCTGGCCCTAGGCCAGTGATGGCGAACCTATGACACGCGTGTCAGAGGTGACACACGAACTCATTTTTTTGGTTGATTTTTCTTTGTTAAATGGCATTTAAATATATAAAATAAATATCAAAAATATAAGTCTTTGTTTTACTATGGTTGCAAATATCAAAAAATTTCTATATGTGACACGGCACCAGAGTTAAGTTAGGGTTTTTCAAAATGCTGAGCTCAAAAGGTTCGCCATCACTGCCCTAGGACAACCCCTGGAAGTTGAGCTCTGAGGCTGTGGAACCTTCTTCTGGGGCCACACAGTGCCAATGTGACCAGATGGCTTGTGCTAACACGTGTGGTGTGTGGTGGGCCTGTTTTGCTCAGTGACCGGCATCTGAGGAGGCTGAGTCCTGCCTGCCTACTTGATCGACCCCCAAAAAAACCCTGGACATGAGGCTCAGGTGAGCTTCCCTGGGGGACAGCGCTTCACAGGTGTCATTACACATCATTGTTTGTATAATTACCCACATTTGAGCAACTCTACTGGTGGAGGACACCCGGAGGCGTGAGTCTGGGTTCTCCTGGAATCCATGCCCGTGTCTTTTTCCTCCTGATTTTAATCTGTAGCCTCTTGCTGTAACCAGGAGTTTCACACCTTTCTGAACTCCGTGAATCCTGCCAGCGAATCACTGATACACAACATATAGTTCACTCTCCTACATATTCCATTATGGTCATCTTCTAATTAGACATTGTTCACATTCTTCTATTAGGATGGAGACATTTTATTTCTATTCCTTTATTTCTTAGAACATTTTAAACTTACTTGAAGCTTCTTTCTGATTTTTAAAATGTGCTTTTTCGTGTTTTGTCTGCAAAAATTTCCACTTGTTGAGCTTACTGGTTCTCGCCCATGTTTGTCTAGAGCACAGTCATTGAGCAGTCGGCTACCTCTTCGGCACCGTAGACTCCACGGCGCTGGTGCCAGGCTGTGGGGACGTTCTAAAGGTGGAGTTAAGTTTACCCGTAGTTTATCCAGGTCCCCATGAGTTTCTCTGACTCTGGACTGGAATGGAAATTCGATTTTAAACGCACAGAGAGAATAGGATTGGGGTTCCGCTATTATTTTATTCAGATCTTTCCCCTCTTCACTGCCCTGGGCTTCCACAAGCATTGGTACTACACTTCCAGGTTAGTGCGTGGCACTTAAAGTTTTCTCCAATTTTTGTTTCGTAGGTTTAACAACAGCTGGGAAATAATATAAAATCTCGTCACCGATTTCCGTGCTCAGTCGTGCTTGAGTGTTTAATGTACTGAAATAACTGCTATAAGCCGTTCTCTTCTAGGCTCGGCTGCCTGAACCACAAGGACACTTACTTGTTTCAGGAGTCCAATATATTTCTCAAATAAATTTTTATCATTTACTTCAAATTTACAAATATGATCTGAATACCATCTTGTTTTAGTGTCAACTTTTATCTCTCTTTCTTATGTAGAAATCTTAAGGTATACATACATGGGCACAATTCCTTTGTGTGTAGAATCGTAAAAGCCAAAGTTATCAATAGTGGGTTATTCTTCTGGGGGGCCTACTCTTTGACTGGCATCTTGCCTACCTTAGTTTTTTCCAAGCCCAGGCCAAATCTTATTTTTATAAGAATTCTTATTAATAACTCAATTAGGAATATAAAGAGAACACTGTTTACCAGCTCCTAAAGAATGTGTAGACCTAATCCTTTCAGAATGTGAATAATTATAAGTATCATTGGGGATCAGAAGTATGGAAGGGATATGGCTACTATAAAAAAGGGAAACTATTAAAGAAAAAATGAAGACATTGATAAAATGTTTAATAGATTCTTTATTTCGGTTACCATGGAAGATAACGGATGGACATAAAGCCAACAGATCTCCTGGGAAAGGATTTTGAAAGTTCTCACACACAAGTAAGCAAGGTTGAGAAGGAAGTCAGATGTCTAAACATTGCAGAGACTCCAGGGAAAGGCACGGCTTCAGAGTTCTAATTGACGTGACCAACAGTGTAAGCAAAAACTTAGAGATAAATCTGCAGTTTCGTGAAGAAGAAAACTGCAGATCTAAAGGGCAAGTGGTTGTTTTTGCCAAGATTTAAAGAGGCATCACTACTATTTAGCTTCCAGTTGAGTATGGGGAACAGGCGGAGTTTAGAGTGTTTTTCTAGAAGTATACCACTTTTCTAGTTTCTTGTACCCTTTATGGGTGATAGCAGTTGTCTTTGGAACCTCTCAAGCATCTATATATAGAAAAGCCTAATATGCAAAGTGTCCCCTCAGGAGTTTGATTGCTCACTCTGACGTGCGCTGACCACCAGGGGGTGGTGCAAATGAAGGAAGGCCCCAGCCGGCAGCCAGTAGCCGGGGAAGGGAGGCCCTGGCTGGCAGCCAGCAGTCACTAGAGACCCTACTGTGCAAGCATTTCGTGCACTGGGCCTCTAGTGTGAAAATAAAGGAGACACATTCATAAGACTTGTCTATAACTTTAAAAAATTGAGCTAATGTGTTTTTCTACCTGAAAGAGCAGATGTCAGTGTCTAGTGTGTGTGTGCCTGCGAAAGAAAATAAAATTTAAAAAACTCCTATCTTGCATAGTTAAGCAATACTTACTTATTAGTTAAGCAATGCTTACCTATTTTAATATGCCCAATGGTTTTGCTAGGCTGGTCATTACTAATGGCTGTCCCGTGAAATTAGTAGGGACTATGAGAGACAAGGAAGATAACCTTGGAAAACAAATAAGGATATTTTATCCCACATTGTATTTTGTTCCCATCGCTCCTGCCTTTTTCATAGTCACAGACTTCAGTGCGTATCTCCTTGTGTCTTCTGCCATTTCCCGGGCTCCTTCAGGTGCCCCTTACTTGGTCCTCACTTATTTGTGCGACTCATCTCATTCTTCCTGTTTGTATCTCCCTCACTGTGTGCGCTGTGGGAAATCCGGGCTGGCTTTGTCGTTTACGTTGGTCGGTCCCGTATCCAGACCCTGGAGCAGACCCCCTGGGTCCAGCCATTCCTCCTCTTGCAGCCCACTTCACCTGCTCTCTGGCAGAAACTCTTTGAAATAAAATGGAATGAAAACTAATAAAAGACATCTAAGTGGACCACATGCATCTACACATGTGATAAAATTGTGTAGAACTGAATACGCATACACACAGATGTGTGCATATTTTTATAAGTGTGTTAATGACAAGTGTGTGTATTTTAAGGCTTATAGATTGTATCAGTGTAACTCTCCTGACTGGGATATTGTACTCTAGTTCTACAAGATGTTATTGTTGGAGAAGACAGAGTAAAGTGTTCACAGAATCTGTTATTTCTTCCACCTGCATGTGAGTCTACAATTATTTCAAAATAAAAAGTTAAAAAAAGATGTAGAAGTGTAATTGAGAGTCTGGGTTTCGCTTTGTCTTCTCTTGAGTTAGTCATCTTGGACAAGACCACAAATAACCACGCAGCCCCTTCACGGCGCCCCAGTTGTGAGTGAAGTAAATTAAATGCTACATGCATTAGGGCCCTTCAACTACATTTGCTGTCAATCTTGAACTATTTTTCATTCATTTACTCTGTCAGTCAGTAAATCTTTAGGGACAGACACGTGCTATGAACCACTACCCTGTAGGCACCGGAGGTGCAGGCAGTGCATTGCCCTGGCTTTCCTGGAGCTTGTTTTCCTGGGGGCGGTGTTTCCGGTCACTCACATGTGCAGGCTGCTTCGTTGCTATCTTCTTATTTTGTTGCGATATGTCCAAGTGGATTCCGATTGCTTTAGACAGAATCTGTGTTTTCAGGCAGAGAACTGTCAAGTTTAAAAATAAACATCAAAACCCACAAAGTTTTCAGGAAGTGGAGAAGCACACGAGCTACTGTGGGATGGAGCCCAGTATCCAGGAACCAGAAAAGCGTCTCCTTTGCAAAGGCCCGTGGTGAACACAGCACACACCTTCTTAAAGGGACCGAGGGTCTTCAGGCAAAGCTGCTCGGACAAGCCATCACTGACAAGAGGAAATCTCACTAACGTCTTCTTCCTCTTTAATTCATTTAAAATATATATATTGTTTTATTTATTTTTAAAAATATTTTTATTGATTTCTGAGAGGAAGGGAGAGGGAGAGAGAGATGGAAACATCAATGATGAGAGAGAATTATTGATCAGCTGCCTCCTGCACACCCCACACTGGGGGTCAGGCCTGCAACCCAGGCCTGTGCCCTGACCAGGAATTGAACCCTGACCTGCTGGTTCATAGGTTGAAGCTCAACCACTGAGCTACACCGGCCACGCCTCTTTAATTCATTTTTAATGATAGCTGACATACAGTATCATATTAGTTTCAGGTGTACAACATAGTGACTCAGCATTTTCACGTCTTGCAAAGTCATCACCATAAGCCCAGTGACCACCTGTCGCCGTGCATAGTTATCACGCTATTCCCCGTGCTGGGCATCGCCTCCTCATTTTATAGCTGATGACGTACTTCTCAACCCTTTTCTGTTCATCCTCTCAACCACCTCCACTCAGGACCATCCACTTGTTCTCGGGATTTTGAGTTTGTTTCTGTTTCTTTTTGTTGCTTTTGTTATTAAGATTCCACATATAAGACAGATGGTATCTGTCTTTCTCCGTCTGACTTATTTCACTTAACATTAGACTCATGGGGAGCTAAAATGGGGACATCTATGCATCTGACCAGGTCAAGGTGACCCATGGCAGATAGATACTGCTTTCCCATTGGTGGGTGCTGGTTAAGTCATACTGAACATTTACAGCAGTGACGAGCGCAGTGACCGGCAGTCAGCACAAAGGGTGGCTGGATCGCAGGTTCGGAACTGGGCCGGTCTTGGTGGGTAGTCCTGCTCGCACGCCCAGGCCCACAGCTTGCTCAGCAAAGACTCACCCTCCTCCTCCATGTGCTCTGTCCGTTGTTCTTGCGCATCTAGGATAACATACCTTTGAAAGGTCAGTATTTTTTTCTAGTCCTTCAAGCCACACCCGCAGGCTGCAGAGGGCAAGACCACCAGAGCTCCAACCACAGAACCCCTCATGCTATCTGCTTGCCCGCACGCCGTCTCGTGTGCTGTAAATGTTCAGTATGACTTAACCAGCACCCACCAATGGGAAAGCAGTATCTATCTCTCCACATGGCCTTTTATCCAACCCTAGGGTTTCCCCTCCTTGCTTTCTCCCACCTCCTTAATCTACCATCAGTGGATTTCATGGCCTTCCTTACGTTTTCTCTGTTGATTCTAAACGCCTAAAAGAAACTGCAAATCTTCCGTTCACTGGAGCATTTTCTCACAAACTTGGCTCAAGTAAACTCTTATAAAACTTTTTTTGTAGGTTTGGATGCTATTTTGTGGACTCTCATTAAACTATTATTTTTTTTCTTTTATAAAAATGTATTGGAGTGACATTGGTTAATAAAATTATATAAGCTGCAGGTGTACAATTCTATAATATGTGTATATTGTATTATGTCTTCACCACCCACTTACTAAATTCTTAAGGTTCTTAAGTTATAGACTCTATTCCTAGCCTCAAATACTGGTACACTCATTATTTCACCCCTGGATATATCCAACCCTATTTTAAACTTGAATTGGATCATGGAAGATAGGATTAATTCTATTTTTATTTCAGGAGTATGCATGGGGGAATACAAAGGAAGAAAAATGTCAAAATAGTTTCCCTCTAATTGAACACTTTCCTTATTTTCCCAGTTCGACACAGGAAGTGAGCTGGGGTTTGTTTTGTGTTTTTTTCCCAGCCTCTGTTTGTAGAGCATTTTTCCCAAGATGCGGAAAACTGATCTGTGGAGACACATTGATGGCATTAATAACTTTGCAAACATGGGCCCATCAAAGTGCATGATGACCCGCTGCCCTGTGCCGGCCGGCCAATCAGTGGAGACCACGCCCTGAAAGGACACACCTGGGAAGCTGCTGACTCTGCTATTGAGATCTCCACCCTTAAAGCCTTAGGACAGAGGAGCCAGAGGACCTCCCTCCTGGGAGCACCCCATCTCTCCCCTCCCCCACCCCACCGCCAGATGCCTTAGCTTCCTCACTCCCACGCTCCCAGGGCCCTTCCTCCACCTCTGAAACTTGTTTCCTAAGCCCATTCCTTCTAGGAATTACTTCTTCCACTTCTGTGATTTACCCAAGAAATATTCTCTTACAAAATAGTGGGATTTTGGGGGGCAGAAACGACATTTGATGGCACCTCTTGCCTCATCGTTAGCATGTCTCTCTGTGATTGCGGTGAAGGACTGAAGGTGTGAGATGAGGTGACTTGCCAACTTTCCTGCCTCCACCTCTTGCTTCTGCCTCCGAAAGACTGTGAGCTCCTTGTTCATGCTCAGCGTGTGTCATGGAAGGGTCTGGGCAGCCGCCTCCGACTCGCACGGCCACGGCTGTTCCGGCCCCAGACTCTCCCCTCCGCTCTCTCACTTTTTTCAGTTTGCAAACTTCTGCGTGGACCGGCTTCCTTTCTTTTCATACTGGATTTCTTGTTCGGTTATGCTATTTTTGTTAACAATTCCATCAACATCCTTTTCCTTTGTCTTTCAACAAAAACACTCCCTCTAGAGCAGCAACACTGCGGGAACCCTTTAATCTGGTGGAGAAACACATGGACATCGAGGGCACCAGCAATGAAGACTTTAGTCTCAGGGGTTTCTTCAACACCAAACTTTTTCCTTTTGCTTGTTCACTATTAAACACTTTGGAATTCTCCTCCAGTCTTCCTAATGTGATTTGATCAATATTGTGGCTCTCAGGGCTCCGTTTTCTGGATGCACGGATCTGGGACATCCGCACATTTTGCAAGGACAAATCTTGGGAGCTGAGCTGGAAAGCAAATATGCTAGGAAATAGTTTAGCTTTGTTTTCTGAAAGGCCACTCGGTAACCTGTGGCTATCCCATCCCATCACCAAACTCCTGACTGCATTTTCAACTTGGCTTTGAAGAACCAGCTGCTGAAAGCAATAAGTCAGCAACTGAAAATGATGAATGAGGAACTCACTGGAGTCAGATGAAATAGAGGAGCTTTTCAACAATGTTAGGTAGGCAGCTGGGGATGGGGAAAGGGTGGTGACTGCTGGTAAGGGCATGAATATATATATACTAGAAGCGTGGTGCACAAAAATGTGTGCACTGGTGGGGGGTGTCCCTCAGCCCAACCTGTGCCCCCTCACAGTCTGGGACCCCTCGGGAGATAACCACCTGCTGGCTTAGGCCTGCTCCCCTGGTGGCAGATGGCAGGCCCAATCCCGTGGTGTCTGCCCCGCCTACCCCACCCCGAACACGGCAGGCCCGGATCCCGTCCTGGGGTGGGCGGCAGCTGGGGATCTCGCTGCCGCCAGCCCCAGGTGGGGCTGGATCTACCTGCAGTATGCAAATTAGCCACCATCTTTGTTGGTGGTTAATTTGCATATTGTGCTGATTAGCCAATGGGGGGGCGTAGCGAAGGTACGGTCAATTACCATGATTGTCTATTATTAGATAGGATATACAGTAGCCATTATGCTTACCTGTTTGAATTCTATTTGAAACCCTCTCCTTAGTATAGATGCACTTTTAAAATTTCTTATTTCGTGGAGCACTACTCACAATATGTCAGAACCAGCATTGAATGTGTCAGTTCTGTGCCAGCCCCGGGTGAGGCTGGGAGCACCCGCCGGGGAGGGGCGAGTTTCGATCTCCCAGCACCACTTGCGGACATCATGACCTGCTTGCCATAGCATCGCACTGTCTCTGGGTGTGCCTGGCGTTCTGGGTTTCAAAACCTTTTTATAGCGTTCCTTCTGTGGCTCATGCTGACTCAGATGGAATATTCTTCAGCGTGTTCCTTTCCAAGTGCTACTTACACACCTGTCACTCACGGCTCTCTCTGCTCCGGTTTGATTTATTCCATTTGCCAATGTTCCCTGGTTCCTGGCCTAGTTAATGGTCTGTTCATTTGTACATAAACATTTACACAAGATGGAAAAGATGAAGTAATTTAAACTTGGTCCCTTATTTCCCACCCCGATGTGAATTGGGGATCACTACACTCCTTCAGTGAAAGGTTGGTTATTCATTGGTTGACTCTCTGCGTTTTTTATAGCTTCCAGGCATGTTTAATACCTGTGATTAACTGAATTCTTCAGGTTCACATCTGCATCTAATCACACGTTACTGCCCGTTTCCTCGCCTGGTCAGTGTAGCAGTGCAGCCACTCGCCCTCCTTCCCCCACCTGTGCAGCAAGGGACTCACAGGCAGTTACACTTTCTCTCCTTCACAGCCGTCGAGCGGCACTTAAATCATATTTAAGAAAGTTACATTTCTTTTGAAGTGGTCACAGGAAGCACATGCCTAATGTACATAAACAGAAGGGCCGAGGCGCTGGCTGGGCGGCACGGTGATTTACAGACCCCGTGTCCACCGAGAGGCGTGGGCCCGGGGAGGATGAAAGGCTCCATTGGGCCCTGTGGCCCCAGAGCTCCCGGTGAACACGCCGGGATTGAAAGAGCGACTTCTCTCCAGTCCACGTGGCCTGTTTTTTGGTTGTTTTTTTTTTTGCTGCCGCTCAACGAACTTGTGAGAGGTCCTTGTTTTAGCCTAAACACTTCTGTCTCACTTCCCAAACTCCACTTTTTCAGTCCTTTGACCACAGAGAATGAAACCTGAAGGATTAACCATACTTTGGGTAAAAGGGAAAGCGGACTCATTCCACGTTTTCCCCTCCTACTGAACAGGATCATTCAAACCAATTCTTCCATTTTTCTCTGAGTTCTCCATAAACCTGTCACAGGGGATTTAATTTAAGGAAGAAAAATCACATGAAAGCAGAACAGCGAAACATGTGGTAATGTCTGGCCACTATATTTTTGGTAAAACTTGATCTAATCCAGGAATTTACATCTCTTCCAAAATCGAGTATTTTTGTTGGTGAGGGTAAGTAGGGGGAGGACATAAACAATCATGATGGGATTTTAATTGACTGAGAAATGGGACGTGAAAAATAGCCTCCATTTTTTTTTTTCAAGTATGAAGGATACTGGACTATGATTAAAAATTATGAAGGGCTTCTGTGAAATTCATACATTTAATCAAATAAACCTCACAACCAAGTTATTCTTGACACATTTAATGGTGAGACTGACCACTATTGCTCTAGGAAGTGTCAGGCACATTATATGAAAAAGGACATGTAACGACTGAAATCAATGTCCCTGATACATACAAGAAAACCCTCATTGTCTTTCTTAATTCACGTAAAAATCCCAGAAATCACTGTACACCTACTATGTTAGATCTTAATTGCCCTTAAGTGAAGAATGACATCTCTCTGTACCACTACTGCTCAATATATTGGCTGATGATTGGTAGCTACTCAGAGTTGATACCAAAGTGAAGAGTGTGGGGCCTGTGATAAGAGATCTTGAAATGACTTCCTTGTAGGTTCCCAGTTTGTGTAACCATGGTTACTGAATGCGTTTCCTCAGATCAGTTCAATCCACAAGGACCTTGGTTAAATTCTCTGAGAAGCAACATTTTGTTTTTTTAATCCCAGCCTCTATCTTTCAAATCTAGGCGTCCTTAAGGAGCTCAGGTTACTCTCTGCCCTTTAGGTCCAGGTGGCTGCAGGTGGGTATGTGGAGAGAACGTGACCATCCACGGGGCGGGGACCAGAGGTGCCTCAGCTGGTCTTGGGAGGAAGCGGGATGGGTTTTGCGCTGAGGCCCTCTGGAAGCTTGGCGCCTAGGAAGGGTGGGATGCGAACCTGGGCCTCAGTGAAGGAAGGACCTGGCCTGTTGGCACTTCAGAGGCCAAATCTAAGCCCCTCTAGTCCGTGGTCACAGGAGCAGGAGACCGGGAAGAGACAAGGATGGCTCCTTCTCTCTGACCATGGAGTCACCTGAAACCAAACAAACAGGGTCACGTGCGGAGTTGACTTTCAGGCGACATTTCCATCTTGTTCCCGGGCTGAAGGCGACTGTTTGCTTGTGCACCTCACACCCAGTCAAACGTGGACCGGCGCTGGCTGCCGAGAAAGTGAGGGTTTATTCGGTAGATGAAATGGGGCCAAGCCTGGAGTCGAAGGTCAGCTAGACCCGGCTCCCGGTGGCTTCCAGGGGGTGGTTACATAGGGCAAAATCATTGGTCATGGTGGCTACAGGATGGGGTCCTGGGCTCCCCTGATGGGTGAGGGCCAGGGAGGGGAGTGGGTGATCGTCACATCAGGCCCTAATGTGAGTCTGGTTTCCTGAGGGGGTGGGTCTGTGAGGTTGTTTGGCTTTCATGGGCCTGGGGTGAAACACAACTGAGGCCAAGATACCATCTTCAGCTTGACTGAGCTGTCTATGACGCGGTGGGAACCCGATTTTTCTGCCAACGGCTATTTAGGTATTTATAACATCATTCTCGGGCCATACAAAATTAAGAATTAGTCTGCCACAGTTGGTCAAACATTTAATGAGCTCACTCCTAATGCCGCGGCAGGGCCAGACCAAGTGAGTTCTCGGGCCTCATGCGGCCAGAGGGCCGGACGTCCCCCACCCCTGCTTATGGGGTCAACAGGCCCGAGGCTATGTTCTTGACACAGTTTGAGGCTGACCAGAATCTGAGGTCCTAAGGGTGTAATGATTAAGAAAGGGCATGGACGGGCAGAAAGGAGAAAGGGTCATGTTTAGACAGCAGATTTTCTGGGCCGTTACTCTGTTTATTCATGCCTCTTTCCAAATGAGGTCAAATGCAGCCTCAGAATCCTGGTTAGGCAGCAACTGTCCACACAGTCAGACTTGGGCATTAGAGATAAATCCAGTCCCTGCCCTAGGAATAGTGTGATTTCAGGGCCGCGGGAGACGCAGCTGGCTCTTATTTAGATTTCCTCTTCGCCTTCCCCATAGAAGTTCCCCTAGCCACTCCCCACACTGATGTGTGATACCATCTTTGACAGACAATGCAACTGTCCCTTCAACAATGAGACACTATAAATCGCTCTTACATGTCCTTCCAGCTTCCTCCTCTCTGCGTCCTCCCCCTGTGCTCTCTAAGCCAGCGGTTCTCAACCTGTGGGTCGAGACCCCTTTGGGGGTCGAACAACCCTTTCACAGGGGTCGCCTAAGACCATCGGAAAACACATATATAATTACATATTGTTTTTGTGATTAATCACTATGCTTTAATTATGCTCAATTTGTAACAATGAAAATACATCTTGCATATCAGACATTTACATGATGATTCATAACAGTAGCAAAATTGAAGTAGCTACGAAAATAATTTTATGGTTGGGGGTCACCACAACATGAGGAACTGTATTAAAGGGCCGCGGCATTAGGAAGGTTGAGAACCACTGTTCTAAGCCATCCCCTATGCTCATGCCTCCTTTAGGCACTAACGTTATTATTTTTGTTGTTGTTGATAATCCTCACCTGAGGATATTTTTCCATTGATTTTTAGAGAGAGTGGAAGGGAGGGGGAGAGACAGAGAGAGAGAGAAACATCGGATGTGAGAGAGACACATCCATTGGTGTCCTTCTGCATGTGCCTGACACCAGAAATGGAGCCTGCAACCGAGGTACATGCCCTTGACTGGAATTGAACCCGAGACCCTTTAGTCTGAGGGCCGATGCTCTATCCACTGAGCCAAACCTGCCAGGGCTCAGGCATTGACTTTAAAAGAACTTCTCCCAGCCGAAACCGGTTTGGCTCAGTGGATAGAGCGTCGGCCTGCCGACTGAAAGGTCCCAGGTTCGATTCCGGTCAAGAGCATGTACCTGGGTTGCGGGCACATCCCCAGTGGGAGATGTGCAGGAGGCAGCTGATCGATGTTTCTCTCCCATCGATGTTCCTAACTATCTATCTCTCTCCCTTCCTCTCTGTAAAAAATCAATAAAATATATTTTAAAAAATAAATAAATAAAAAAAATAAAAGAACTTCTCCCAGAACTGGGACTTGAAGCTGCCCTCCTATTAAGTGACGAAATGGTGATCTACATGTATTTTACCACAGTAACCTGCGTGGTGGTATCACATCACCATTTCAGCACTTAGGGAAGAACTCTAGGGGTAAGTGCTAGAAACTGGGTATAAAGAGATTAGTCGCTTGTGGAAGGACTCACATAGAGTAAGTGGACAGAGAGGGATCGAGCTAATGCCCTTAAATGCCTTGAAAACCCCTTTTATGTTGACTTTTCTTTCAGGCTTCATATTCCTCAGTCCAACACCGTCAAAAACACCTTCTGCGGGGACGGGCTGGTCCTGCCTCTGTATATTCTTTTATGGACCTGCCTGCCACAGGGGGTGGCAAACACTTGCAACATGACTAATGCAAATGAGGTGGTACATATTAATTTAATTAATTTAAATTAAATTTTGATCCACACATGCAGCTATAGCACAGCTTCAGTACCTGATGCCATTAGATCTTGTCAGTAGCGTCTTCATGTTTATACTTTGCTTTTCTTTGGTTTCAATGAGCATGATCTGAGGATAGTTTTCTTGTTTTCTGAGCTAGTCTCCTAAATGTAGGATGCTCCGAAGTTTCTTTCTCAAACCGTGCCTTCCCCTATATTGTAACCCTTGGCAATAATACTCATTCCTGGGTCCTTCGATACCTCTTTTAGATGAATGGCCAAATCTTGACTTTCAGGCACACTCTCTCTCTGATTTTCTAGACACCTTCCCAGTTGCCTAGTGAGCATCCCTGCTGTGCGCACCACTGTGTCCAGGTACATGACAAGAACAGAAGCAAACTTCTTCCCAAGTTCCCCGGTGTTCCCCATCTCTATTCACACCCTTTCAATCCCTCAGGGTTAGGACTTCTGATTCTTCTTGGGTGAGTATCTATTTTATCTGTTCCTGCTCGAAATTATTTGCTGAGTTTCACTCGTCCTGTCTTGCAAACATCCCAAGTTTGTTCCCCCTTTTTGGCTTTCCCACCTGCATCTCCATGTCTGGGATTTAAACATCAAGTCCCACAGAACGGTTTGTCTGGAATAATGTCATGGTTCTCTAAATGGCCACGCTGCACCCAGCCTCCATGTATTCAGTTTCCCCTGCCTACCGCTGCCCAATTGATTATTTATAAGCCTTGCTCTGAACATCAGTTTTCGCGTTTGCAAAATTTAGAGGCCTCCTGATTCACTTCATGGAGAGCCCATGCACTTTAGTCTGGATTTGGGCTTCAGAACTCTCTCGGTTACCGTGTCCATTTCTCCTTTCTGCATGAAGTCTTCCTAGTCCTGTTGATAAGAAAAACAAAGATCTTCCTCCAATTCCCCACGGTGCTACCCCTTCCTATCTCGCTGTATTTTCACTTACATGCACATCTCGTGGCTTCCACTAGTTCCATAAATGGAGAACATCGTTTTATTTATATTTATAAACCACAATACCTGGAATGGTAACTTACAAATCATAGAACTTACATCATTTCAATTCAGACCTTAATTACTTTTAAGTTTATTTTTTTAGTGCTTCTTTCATACCAAGCTCTCCAAGGCTTTGGGGACACAAGGGGGGAAATGATATGTTTTTCTGTTACAAGGATTTCAAAGCCCTGTAGGGAAGACATTCTAAACAACATTTAAAAATAAAGTGTTATGCCACATTATTAGATTTATGTCTTTCGTACAGTCTGGTGCCAAGGAGAGCGTGATCAAACATGAGTGGGAGACTCAGGAAAATTTAGCCGCATAAAGAGTGTTGAGCGATCTGGTGGTTGAACTGCCCGAGCGAAGAGTAGGTTCAGGGTCTGCAGATGGCTGTGCGCCCAGGGGCATGGGAGTTCCGGCAGGGACTGCAGTGTGAAATGGCATGGCACTTAGTGGAAAACGGCATGTCTTTCTGGTGCCTGGCACACAAGGTTACTACCTCAGAGGGAAGTCAGGGGAGCACAGAGGGAAGGGGTTGGACATGAAGCCTGAGCTTCAAGCATACTGAAGAAGGGCCTTGCCTGTCACCTTACCTCGGCTTCCTCCGGGAGGGGAGCCATTCACGACTTTAAGTAGGAAACTCCTACTGTTTTCCACAGTGGCCGCACCAATCCGCATTCCCACCAGCAGTCACTAGGGTTCCCTCTTCTCCACTCCCTCCTCAGCACCTGTTGTCTGTCCATCAGAAAGAATGTGTGAATCCTCATGTTCATAGCAGCGTTATTACAATAGCCAACATCTGAAAGCAGCTCCAGAGCCCATCAGTAGATGAGTGGATAAAAAAACACGGTGGTACATTTACACAATGGAATACTATGCAGCTGTAAAAAAGAAGGGACGCTTATCCTTTGGGACAGCAGGGAGGGACCTGGAGAGTATAATTCTAAGCGAAATAAGCCAGTCAGAGAAAGACAAGTATCACATGATCTCACTCATATGTGGAATCTAATGAACACAATAAACTGATGAATAAGATAGGACCAGAGCCTGGATACACGGAACAGACAGGTCTCAGGGGGAAGCTGGGCGGAGGGGCCTAGAGGAGATCAGCTAAAGAACGCAGATGCGCAGCCCACAGACACAGACAGCGATGTGCTGAACAGCTGGGGCGGGGCAGGGCTGGGTGGAGGGCGGCAAAGGGGAGGACAATGGGGACATCTGTCATAGTGTCAACAATAGAAAACTTTTATATGGGGGGGGAGGAACTTCATTAGATTTGGTTTTTAGAAAGTTATCTGTGGTGGGAAAAGGAAAGGATTCAGTATTGGAGGCAGCGAGGTAATTTAAACGGTTGTTGCAGTATTTTAGGCGAGAGAGACCAAGTCCTGCATAAGGCAGAGCAGAGAGGGTGCCGAGAAGACCCCGTGGACGGGTGGTGGGTGCTGAGCGGGTTAATGAAGAAAGTGTTCTGAGGAGGGAATGTGTTGGCAGGAAAGGGGTGGGTGCATTCCCTGCTTCCATGTTTGACTCGCTGAACTTGTGGGGGTGTCTAGACTGTCCAGGCTGACCCCGAGGTAGCTGAACACAGAAACGTGGGTGTCAGGAGAACAGTCTGAGCTGGAGCTATCACTTGAGGTTCATCAGCTTTTACGTGAAAATATAAACGTGGCTTTGGGACAGGATGTAAGGACTGAGGGGCCTGAAGTCTTTTCAGCAACTCGTCTTCTTTCTTTCTGTTGTGAGGAGAAGGTTTACGCTTAGAGAAAGCTAATCGCACCTCTCCTGCTCTAGGCTAAGGGCGGGAGGGCGATGCAGGAAGACAGTGATTGTAATATCTGTTAGAATAACAATAGTATCTGCTATTCTTTTCTAACTACAGGTTGAACATTAAAGAGAGTTGTGTCAGTGTATATCCGAGGAATTATGTATTCAAAACTGAATCATGATGTTGGAATGTTTTTAATAAATGCGGAATGAGATCTTCTGGTGCCTTCCTCCCAAGTGTGATTTGGTGAAGTAGGCGCCAGCCCCGACTCTTCTTGTTCTGTTAGGACAGCGGTTCCCAGCCTTGGCTGCACATTAGAATCACCTGGGAATCTTTTTAAAATCCTGATTTCTGGGCCTCATCCTCCGCAATCAGGAGTTTAAAAAGATTCCCAGGTGATTCTAATGTGCAGTCAAGGTTGAGAACCACTGTGTTAGGAAATCAAGTCTTTTCAGAGACAGAAATGAAACTCAGGTGGGTACAGCGTTTGCAACGTGCATTTCCTGAGGTCCTGCTTTGCTTCTAAAGGTGTTGAGATTTTCTCATCCTCACAAATAATTTTCAAAAATCCTCAGGCGGAGAAAATACTTGTATCATTTCCCACCAGATTGTGTATGTTTCACACTTATGCCCACAACGGTGGTATTAACTATTCATTCATAATGTCTAGCACCTTCTCTTTCATTAGCATTGATCAAGGCTAAATGACTTGATTTTATTTTTATATTTATTGATTTCAGGGAGGAAGGGAGAGGGAGAGAGAAAGGAACATCACTGATGAGAGAGAGTCATTGATCGGCTGCCTCCTGCACGCCCCACACTGGGGATTGAGCCGGCAACCCAGGCGTATGCCCTGACCGAGAATTGAACTGTGACCTCCTGGTTCATAGGTCGATGTTTAACCACTGAGCCATGCCAGCTGGGCAAAATTGCTTGATTTAAAAAAATTAAATGTATTGGAGTGACATTGGTTAACATGATATAAGTTTCAGGTGTACCATTCTATCATACATCATAGGTGCATTGCATTGTGTGGCCGCCACCCAAAGTCTAGTCTCCTGCCCCCATATCTGTGGCCTCCTTTAGCCTCTTCACCCTCCCCCCAGATGTACTATGTGAGGCTGTCCTCACGAGGGGCAGGTGTGGTCGGGATCCTGGGCTTTACCGCCTCCTCCCCCGCTATCCTCCCCGCCTGCGAGCATTCCGGCAGCCCCGTCCATGGCCCTGCACTTCCCAGGGAGTATCCTGTGACCGCCATGAGCCTTACCCTCCCCGCGAACCCTGACCTTGGCTGCCTCCGACCACCTTCCTGTTCCCGGGACAGGTGGCGCTCAGGTGAGCCCCTCCACTAACATCTCTGAGATGTGGCGATGACCCGTGGCCGTGGGGTAAGGTGGGGGGGGGGGTGAAGGGAGGAGGTTTCCTCTCTCCTGTGAGATGACTCTCGTTGGTTTAAATGACAGTTCACATTCCATAGTATTTTGTATTAGTTTCGGGGGCAAGACATCCACTTGGATGCAGCTCCCTGTCTGATCCTCCCTGTGGCTCCGCCGACCCTCCCAGGGCCCGAGGGTCCAGGAGGCTGGGAGCGGGTCCAGCGGGATCGCTGTGTTTGCTGTTCTGCTGGGTGGTTAAGGAAGAAACACCTTCTGGGAGGCCTGCTAGTGTTTCCTTTTAAGGCTGAGTCCAAATGGCTGTAGGTTTTAGACGCCGTAAATCGGTGGAGCAGGGATCACGAAGCCTTGCGGTGCCTGGAGAGAGGAGGGTTTGCTGCTCGCCGTCCCGGAATTCCTCTCCCAGGACTCGGAGAGCTTCCTGAACTCTCGTTTGAGGGAGTTTTGTCGTTTATTCAGAGGTTCGGACTCCGGCTGCTCTCTCAGGGCTGATGGGAATGTCTGCAGTTCCCACAGGTGGCCCTTCCTGGTTTGCTGCTGCAGCAGCTGGTGCCGGGCAGGAGTGACGGGGAGGAGGGTCTGGGCAGCTTCCCGCGGAGACAGTGGTGTGGCTGGTCAGGAACAGTGTCTGGTTTCACTTGTGGCCCTTTTACAGGACACTGGTCCTTGGACAGCCGAGTGGGCCTGAGTGGACAGGTGACGGGCCCCGGTTATCGCTTCAGAAACCATCTATCCGCTTTGAAATATTGAAAAAGCGAATTGAACTAAAGGACAGAAGATTAAAGGGTTAATTCACATCTTTAACCTATCTGAAGCGCAGGGTTGTTGGCAAACTTTGTAAGAAATTACCCCCACAGAATGCTTGCATTTGTATAAAATTATGATTTAAATGTATGTGGATCTATAGACATTTTTAGCAACTAAAATCACTGTGAGCTTTTTTGCTTATTTTGTAATCTCTATTGTTGACAGTATTACCGATGTCCCACTTTGCCCTCATTGACCCCTTCGAGCCCACCCAACCCCCGCCCCGGCCTTCACCACCGATTGTCTGTGCCCATGGGTTACGCATGTGTGCATACATGGCGAGCTTAGAAGTCTCACTCACATGCTCTAGCTCTCAAGAACCTTGAGAGTGAAGTTCGGGTCTTGCTCACTGTTTTTCAGAGATTGGCTGACTACACACCCTCTATTGGAGATAAGCCGAGTTTTTATAGCCTCGGTGGTGTTAGGTGAAGGAGCGACAATTCGACCAGAGTCTCGAGTTCACGCTTCAAGAGGGCTTCCTATGGGTCAGAGTTCACTGGAATTGTCTACTGGATTTTTTTCTGACCATTTCAGTTCAACGTTCCAATTATTAAATACTAGAGGCCCGGTGCACAAATTCGTGCACTGGTGGCATCCAGCCCTTCCCCTGCTTGATGGGGCCATCAGGGGTGGGCCAGCTGGGCTGGGGCTGATCAGGGGCTGGGGCAGCCAGGGCGAGGGGCCGAGGGCGTTCCAGTCGTTCTGCCGTTCGGTCTATTTGCATATTATTCTTTTATTATATAGGATGTATCTAGCTTGCATTTAAGAAGGAAGGTGGGTGTGGCCACTATTTGATGTGTAGGGGATCCTAAGCCTCCCGAAGCCTTCCTTTCCTAAGAGCAGGAAGACACCACTCGCCAAATATAAAACACCTCGTTCTAGGGTGCTTCTGAGAGCCAGCCTAGCAGAACCCTCAGAGGCAGATACCAGAATATCGGTTTTCCAAATGCGAAACAGACCCTGCGCTTGCGGGTTAGGGTGTGAGATTTACCCACGGCCTCCGTGTTTATGTGAGAGGCACGGATCTTGGCTGTTTCCTCCGGGAGGGGCCCCCAGAAGCAGAGGATCAGCCCCAGGAAAAACGGCATATAGGCCACGTGCATTCTAGTAACATCCATGCAGCTTCCTTCGCTCTCCCTGCTGCTAGGCAACCAGCAACCATCCTCTTCAACTTCTTTCAGCAAAGGGTCAGCTAACCCTCACTTAGGTGTTCGCGGTAGAGGATGTTTGCCCTTTAACAAGGAACCCCTGGAAGCCAGAACCTCCGGCTTTGAAATGGAAGCAGTGAGTCCAGGAGGCTGCACTTCAGTCTCTCCGAAGAGGAAGGATACACTCTGAGGACACCTGGTGCTCCTCCCATCCCATCACCCGGTGGCCGCACCTTTCACCCAGACCATCCTGACCCGAGTGCCTCTGCCCGCAGCGGCCCCAGCACCGTTAGCATCGCGGGGCTGGTGTGCAGCTGATGCTCTACTGGGAAGAAGACGGCTCCCTCAGAGGAAGGGCCTGTGGGTACCTGCAGGGAGCTCCCCCCTCTCCTCCTCTCCTCCTCCTCCTCCTCCTCCTCCTCCTCCTCCTCCTCCCCCCGGAGAGCAGGGGGTTGGGGGACTTAGGCGGGTTGGCCTCTCTCCTGAGGTGAGCAACATTTGAAATGTGCAAGAATGAAGCTCAGTGGTGCCTACATTTGAAAAGCGAAACCGCATTTTGCTGAGCAGGAAAGTCTGCCCTAATGGTCAAAGTGTTTTTAGCCTGAAAACATCAAACAGTATTGAGAAGATTTCTAAATAGTTAACAAACCTTTATCAAGTTACACTTCTCTAACACTAACACTAAGTTTACTTAACAACAAATCTTGTTGCAGAAGACTTCGTGTGTGACATTAGTAGAACCCTTGCTCTTTTTAGTAATAATATGTGAACGAATAAGTTTTTCTTATTAGATTCATAATGAACGTCAGTGTTTACCTTATTCAAATAAATTAAAATGTGATCCCAATGACAATATACACATAGATCCGCAAGCCCCATCCTCTGCCCCGTTGCTTTGCTCATGGAGGGAAGTTCACTTCCGCTTCCATGGGTGGGTCATTTGTGTTAAACGCGTGAGGGTTGGGCCAGGGGTGAGCGAGCAACTGTTTGCCACCCACCTCTCCACCGAGACTCCGCCATGTCAACAGGTGGGAAGGACCGCACCGCGGGGACTAGGATCGATGGCTTTATCGGGCCAATTTGATCTTTTCCAAACTTAGGCAAGCTTCAAAGATGGCGATACTTACTGATGCTTCACTCACCTCCATGCTCTGAGGCCTCCAAAGTAGAGACCAATGAGTAGGGTGTCTGTCAGGATAACTTCCCTCAGAATGCTGCTCTTTGTCCCCGCAACTGCCTGGCAGCCTTTAGAGTAAATCCAACAAATACTCACTGAGGAAGGTTCTAGAAAATGTTACTTCCTTTTTAAAAGATGTGACTGCAATCAGTGTCTTTCTCTGTGTGTGTCTCTGTCTCTCTGTCTCTCACTGGTTTTTCTGGTAAAATGGGCGTCATGGTGGCATGGAGGTTGATAATTCCTTTCTAAATTGGTTTGTTGATAACATATATTTCTAGTTATGGAATTTAATGACATTTTCTTTTGAACTTCTGTTATTTGTCTGAAGGCCAATTGTTCTTTTTTTCTGGGAGTTTATTTGGTGGACGTTGGCCAATCAGAAATAGTGTTTTCCTTGACCTGGCATTCGGTCATTCATTGTAAAACCCTTCCCTCCAGCGCCCCCTCCTCTGCAGGAGAGCAATTGTAACTCTGTATCCAATTGCCAAAGAAAAGAAACCCACACTCCACTTTGATAAAAAATAACTTGAAGTTCGTGAGAATTACCGGATTTTTCATGTATATGATGGCCTCGTGTATAAGACATCCCCCACTTTTCCAACCCAAAATTAAGAAATCAAAAATCCTATATAATAAAAGCCTAATATGCTAAGTGTCCGACCATTCAATCAGTCGCTATGACACGTATTGACCACCAGAGGGCAGATGCTCCAACCAGTAGGTTAGCTTGCTGCTGGGGTCCAGCCAATCAGGACTGGGCGAGACTGATCCCCGCAGGCCAGGCTGAGGGACCCCCCCCCCCTTACTGAGGGGCCTCCAGTTTAAACATAAAACAGAACACACTTTTATTTAGTAATTACTGCAGGTAATGTTTACATACCAGTACTATGATATTATGCAGCATATCACTTTATCCAGCCTCTGTCGCATCACTGCTCTCTTCTTCATCACTATTAGTTTCCGGCATATCAATTTCTTCAACTTCTAATTGTGTCACTGCTGTCTTCCGAGTCACTGTCCATATATGTGAGACCATCCTCATAAACTGGTGGTATTTTCTGAGCTAACTTTGTTCGTGTTCTCATGGCCAACCCTTCTCTCCTCATGAAATTGAAGCACCACTTTGCCTTTCCTGTAAAATCAACCATGTTCATTTCGCTTGCAAACATCCTTGCCTGACATTGAATAAGCGTGGGTGACACACATAAGCCACTCTGGCGCTGCTCCGTAATCCAAGCCTTAAGCCTCTGCTCCAAGTTTACCCGTTTTGCTGGTTCTCCTCTGAAGGCTTCTTCTTTTTTGGCATCTTAAGGAGTTGTTCTTCCTGTTTTCTCTACTGTCCGATCATACGCTCAGTGGGGGGAGGTCCAAATGGTCTCTCTGCAGCTCTATTTCCATGCTCTTTTGCACAGCTGGTTACATTCCGTTTCAATTTTGCAAAGTAAGACCATAACTTACCAGTATTTATCTTTTTATTTTTTGTCATCGTTATGGGCTCAGAACACTCTAGTCCCTGATGCATCTGCACACTCTCCACCTCCACCTTCAATGCAGCGGTTCTCAACCTGTGGGTCGCGACCCCTTTGGCCGTAAAACGACCCTTTCACAGGGGTCGCCTAAGACCATCCTGCATATCAGATATTTACATGACGATTCATAATAGTAGCAACATTACAGTTATGAAGTAGCAACGAAAATAATTTTATGGTTGGGGGTCACCACATGAGGAACTGTTTTAAAGGGCCAGAAGGTTGAGAACCACTGAATTACAGCATCAGCTGACGTCAGTAACAATAAGGCTCGTGATTGGAGGAAGCCTGTTTGACAAGGTATGTGCAGCTAGGCACCCACACCGCTCCCTCCTTGGCTGACTTCCATGTATAAGACACCCCTCGATTTTCAGTCTAACAATTCTAGAAAAAATTAGCACCTTGTACACGGAAAAATACGGTATGGTAGTTTTAATATCGAAGTCGGTATTTTCCGTTCAATCTGACTGAGGTGAATAGAATTTAAGAGGAAATGGGATATTTGGGCACAAGCCCCAAAACCAAGAGGTCCGAGCTCTGTTAGAATAAACCACTAATTAAGACAACGAGTCCCAGGAGGACCTCGGCTGTTTTCATCAGTGAAATTAAAACGTGGGGTTTCAGGAGCACCGAATTACTTTGGTTTTCCTCAAAATGTAGGTGCACGTTGAGCTTTGTGTTCTGAGTTTTAAGGACAGCACTTCACACTGAGGGCCAACATGGTGCCTGGCACAGAGGCGGATCCCTCAAGAGCAGTCAGTGAGCGGCCTTTGTGATGAGGTCTGGGATCACAATTTCTAAAGCATGTCATTCCAGCAGCGGCCACAAGGTGGGAGTATTTACCTTTGTACGTCCTACTCAAATTTTTCCATTTTTTTCTTTTATAATTGCACTGTCGAAGGAATTGAGTGTTTTGCTTTAGCTACTTCCTTGTGGAACAATGGAGAAGTGATTTTTTTAAACCTGAAACAGGAGTCAACAGACACCAGTTTTTAATGCTGCTACAGGTTACAAATCCTGGCAAATTTATCGTCTGTTTTTTTGTTTCTGAAAAATCCTGAGACAGTTTGGATCCCTTTCTCTGTGGGCACGTTCTCTAACTAACAGATTTCCCCTTCAGGCTCCACACTGTTCTATGAGGATGAAAGGGAGAAACACTAGGGTTTAAAATTTGTGCTTCGGCTGGTGAAATAATGGGCACAATTTGAATAATATATCACACAATCCAAGACTTCAGTTTATGTTTTTAAAAAATAATTTCATTTTTGGGTTAAAATAAAAGAGAACTAGCTATAAAACAGTCTTAGTTTAAAGACTTGTGAGAGAGGAGCACTGCTTAAGATGAAAGGAAATCTACACATGAGTCCTGAACCCATGGCTGATGAGCCCCGAACCCATGGCTGTGCGTGTTGGACATCGTTGTTCAAGGACGACAAACATGGAGTGTGAGCTCCTGCTGAGAAGAGCTGGATTATTTATTTTTATTTTTGTTACTCCTCAACCGAGGATATTTTTCTATTTATTTTTAGAGAGAGTGAAAGGGAGGGGGAGAGACAGAAACATCAATGTGAGAGAGACACATCGGTTCGTGCTTCAAGCACAAGCCTACAGCCAAGGTAAGTGCCCTTGATGGGAATCGAACCCAGGACCCTTCAGTCCGCAGGCTGACAGCTACCTACCAAGCCAAATCGACTAGAGCTCGTGACTGCATTCTTCAAGTAGATGCAATGTTGGTGGCGGATGCCTTTGGATGGGAAGGAGCCCCTTCGGTTCGGGGGGGAAACATGTGCCAGTGAAATATGTTTCCTGCAGACATGCCAGTATTGGTTAGCGAAAGTCAACGTCAACGAAAAATGAGCTCAGCTTCTGTGTCCTGTGGAAGGCCACTGGCATAAATGGATCTGTGTGGGAGAACAACGCAGGCTTTATCATTAAGTTTATTCCTGGACAACATTAAAGGGAATGTTTCTCATCCAGGCAAAGATATGCAAGTGAAGGAACTCCGGGGTGACATCCCCTATGGAGACACTAAAGACTCTGCTTTGGTAGCTTTCCTCATGTTCATAAAATTTCACGGAATCTCTGGGATCCATAGACCTGGTCCACACCTCCTGTCTGGGTCACCAACCTGGACGGTAGTCACTGTCCTTCGCCGGAATCGCCACTCTTGGCTTATATTCCTGCCGCGATGCCTGGCACATCCGTCACTGTCTGCTCCATAGTGAGTGGAAGTATCTTTGCAGCCAATGCCACATGCTTGTTTAGTCCATAATTTCCGTGTCAATACGCCCCGAGGGAGCAGGCTGGGCCCTCGCTCCGGAATCATGGCCTCTGCAGGCCCGGGGCTGGCGAGCCGGTGTCGCAGGTGAGGACGCTGAGCAGCTGATAGACGGGCCTTGTGGCGGCGGCTCCCAGGGCACCCGAGGGGTTTGATTGGTGCGAAGCCAGCCTCCCGCTCGCTGCCCGCAGAGAGAGCACCGCCGCGCTCCGCTTCAGAAATTACTGACTTCTGTTGGGTTTTCTGATCTTATTGAATGTTTTCTTCTCCTGCACCGCCAACAACCCACGGGTCTAAACATTTCCGGGCTGTGCCTTTTCCTGTTCGGAGTGGCTGTGCGGTGACAGAGATGTGTCGTGGAGGTGCGGCTGACATGACCGAGGATCGCAGCGCCTGGGAGCAGCAGGAGAGCCGCCTGCAGTGCCTGTGCCTTCCCCGGCGAGTCTCCTGCCTCCCACGCTGTCGGGGACGAGGCCCGGCCACATCCCTCATGCCGGCCGCTGCTCAGAAGGTGGCCGTTCCAGTCCTGTATGTGTGAGATGGTTTCTGAAGATCCTATTTTTTCTTTTCCATTTTTATACTTTTAATAAGTGCTCTTTCAAAATTGATGAACTTCAGTACGATGGGGGAAATGGCG